>NC_135446.1:4408146-4500646 GCF_051991255.1 Vanacampus margaritifer
ACCCGCCAAAAGGAACTTTAACCCGCATCCGGCAGGTGTCAATTTTAGAGCCGCTGTATATATGCACATGTATGTGTGCGTCTACTGTATATATGGATATCATTGCTGTCCTGTGAAAAACACGTTTCCATTTTTAGGTCGCGGGCTGCTCTCCGGTAGCGATCCTTCTTGGCGGCACGGCTTGTATCACGGTGCGCTTTATAGTCTGGAAAATATGGTGGAAGTGTTTTTCACAGGACAGCGACAATATGTATATGTATGTCTGTATGTATGTAATAATTGTTTTTGTTTAAAAAATTAGGTTGCTGATGTATCCAGTTCAAGTGAGGATTCATCAGCAGAGGAATATGTTCCAGATTCTCACAGTACTTCGGACACTTCCTACATTGAACCTGTTTCAGAAATTCTGAAATCCGAAGGTATTCCAGTAATGAGCTATTAGAAAACTGCTCATCTTTAAGATGAGAGGTAGTCATGTTTTAAAGAATAAAATGTTCAATGTTCACTGACTCTTTTGCATCTGGTTTCATGTCTAACTTATCCATTACAAAGATGTGCTTGACCTAGATAACCTGTTCACATAAGAAGCATTGTTTTATTAACATACCAGTTTCAGTCTGTCCTAAAGTTGTAACATGGTGCTCAAGGATCAGGTATGACTTTGCATTTCACAGTATTGTTATGCACAACAATGCGACCTTATATCAGGTAAGTCATTACACATCAATGTCATTTCAGTTTGTGTAACGCCAGAATGCCAGAACTTTCAAGTCACTTCAGTGACATGGTTGCTGTGTGTTGTGTAAACTTTGTCCTTGTAATGTGAGTTGGTCCTCATAATTACCATTTTTGCCATGGGCGTGGCTTATTTAGCTCATTATCTATGTCCTCATAATTACTGTTTTTTCAGGTTTTTCTTTTTTTTGTGCGTTGAGTTTTTTCAAGTTTTGAAGTGAAATTTCCCTGGACGACCCCAAAAAAAAATTTGGGGTGCAAGTCCCATCTCTCTGGCATTAGCGGAAAGGGGTGTCCCCGTAATACACAATTAAACAGGTTTGGAAAAAATGTCCTCATAATACACAGAGGCAAACCCGTGTGTGTGTGTGTGTGTGTGTGTGTGTGTGTGTGTGTGTGTGTGTGTGTGTGTGTGTGTGTGTGTGTGTGTGTGTGTGTGTGTGTGCATGTGTGTGTGTGTTTGTGCGCGTGTTGAGCCTGGAATAATGTCCTCAGATCACTGCTGCAATCTAGCTCTCCATATGCTCCACCGTGTTCCGACTCACTTAAAGTCGCGGCTTTCTCCCCAAAAAAAGAGAAAAAAAATCACATCCTCCATCCGTCTACGTTCACACACACTCACATTGAGATTAAGTCTTTGTCAGAGATTTGGCCGGGCTGACCAAGTCTAAATATGGGAGGATTTCTTTAGGGATCATCTCATTTGATAAGGAGGGCTTGGTCTTTAGGTTGCCATACATTTTTGTGCTTACACTGTCGTCTCTTTTGATAAGTTTTCGTTGAATGCTTTTTACAAATACGATGCTCAGTTTTTAATGAAGACGGTTTTGTGGTTTAATAGTTGGCTTTTGCAGCTAAAATACTGAAGGGCCCATTATCACAGTTGATTGCACAGTTGATTTTCCAATGATGAAGAGACCCGCAAGCCTTAAGAGCACTATCATTAGTTACAGTTCATTCCTCAAATTGTATAACACAATCATATTGTCTGGGATGCATAATAATTAACTTGTTAACTAAAAGTGCACAGTACATTGTATACAGTAATTTTCTAGTGTGGGACCAAATATACTCCGTTTTAGAGTAATATTTACACTTGGAAGAGAGTGAAATAAGGAACAAACCCACAACTTCAGTTTATGAGATCTACACCGATCTACTCCCTGAGCCACGCAGCTCTTGCTGTGAGTTAGTATATCGCTTGTCTCAGCTGGAATCTTCGTACCTCCAATTTTGGTCTCCTCAAGGAGATAAGCAAACAGTAAGAGTGGCATGCATATTTTTTTCAATTCTTTATTTTACTCTGTACCAAATGTAAATATTAAATTCTAAATATAAATTTGGTCCCACTCTTAACAGAGTCAAATTTACTCTACAGAATTTACTGTGTGGAGATCCATAAATTGATAAGGCGCAAGATGAAATTTTGTACATGGAAATAACTGATAGGATGGACTTTATAGTAAGTAGGGAAGCCAGTGCGGAATAGCCTACTAAATACTTACTGATTGACCCCTTGCTCTCAAAGCTACAATAATAACAGGAAAGTATCCTTTGAGTTTTAGTGCTTCGCCGTTTGGAGAAAAATGCATTAATCTCCTAACGATTTAAAGCTCTTTCTGCATTAGTACAAATGTGAGTCGTTCTCACACTCGATGGCAGATTAACGCTGCATCCTGTGTTGGTTTTTCAAGGCAACCGAGTGGACAAGGTTGGCATTTAGCATCTTAATCTGGAGGGGGATGAGTGTGACATTGTGCATTAGACTATATTAATCTGCCTCCCTTATTGACCCTTGATATTATTGATATTATCCACACAAATGGGCCGAGAAGGACAAGCGAGACCCGCAGATACAAATGCACTTATGCAAGGGGGGTGATAACGGAAAAGGTGGTGTTCTTTAGCGAGGTCGGAGAGAAGAATTGTGTGTGTGTGTTTGTGTGGCTTAAAGAGGGTCAATGGCGTGGGTCGAGCATCATATGGAGAGGCAGATGTTGGAACATATTGTCCTGGATTACCGCGCTATACCCCGGAGACATGGACGACAGGCGGACAACAGGCAGGCAGGCAGGCAGGCGGGCGGCGGGGGGAAGAGGAAAACGCGCGAGACAAAAAGACACATTAGAGACAGCAATCAGAAAACAATCAGGAATATGTTCATATATCAATTTCATCTCATAGTATCATAGTATTAAAATGCATAATGGGTGACAATCTCACATCCTCGGGAAGACGGACAGGAAGTGGGACAGACAGAAAGACAAAGAGGAATCCATCCAAAGTTTTGGCACAATCGTCTTCAGTGTCTGCGCAAACAATAGCTGCCTCATTGAAGCGCCCGCCAAACTCTTGATGACTTGATGAGCGAGCGGCAATCTGCTAATCTGATTGAAGACACAGATTATTCACACACACACACACACACACACATCAAGATGGCCACCCAATAAAATTACAAGACAGAATAATGCAGGATGAGTCCCCCAGTGTGCATTGAAATATGGGATCTGAGCAGAAAGCACTTTTTTGGCCTGACTGGATGAAGCTCCTCCCCTCACTCCAATATAGTTACTTGGCACCCAAATTATCCAATTTGTGATTGTACAACTGTGGGGATTCAAAGGGGAGGCATAGCCGCCAATGCACGTTTCTGTCATTGATTGAACAGCTGCTGTCGGCCACAGCTCACGGTCAGACACGCACGTAATGTCACATGCGACCCCAGGCAAGCCCCGCCTCTTAAAGGCACATAACTAACGCACATTTGCTCTATTTGTTCTGTGTTTAAATGTGTTTAAAATGTGTGTGTTTTTAAATGTGTAGTGCTCAGGCTGGACATGCTCACAAACATGCATGCAGATGTGTCTTTGCGATAGGGGATTAGAAGCACATAAAAAAAAATCAAGTAAGGAGGAGATGGTTGTCACAGTTCAAACCCACACACGCGTCTGAAGAGTGACATTTCAAATTCCTTATTCGCATCCAACAACTATGATTGCATTTCCCCTCTCTCATTTGTTGATTCACCAAGTGTGTGTGTGTGTGTGTGTGTGTGTGTGTGTGTGTCACCGCGCTTGTGCTCCTCCAGTCACCCCAGGGGGCTTTGCGCTGTCACTTCCTGTTTGTTGACATGCACGCCGTTGTGGCGACGCTCAGGGCGTAATCGGCAGTGCCCTCTGTGGCGCATGTGTACGTGTGTGTGCATGTGTGTGTGTGTGCGTGTGAGATTGCGCGCCGGCCCATTGAGCACGCTTTGAGTGACGGGAGCTGGCCTTGTAATGGAACTCAATTTGGTGGGCGAATAAAGAAGCACTGGTCCGAATATTGCAGGATGCACACACACATTGCGCCTGTAGTGCGCTCGCTAGGGGGTGGGGCTGGTGAGAGGGCGATGGGCGGAAGGGGGGAGTCTTGGTTGGGGGTGCACAGCCACACGGAACGTTTAATTGAAGCTCAGGCTGATGTGATCTCAACAAGGTGATCCTTGTCGCCGGACCCCCCAGCCCCCTCTCCCCACGTTGGTCCGCGCATCGATGGCGGTGCTTCCTGTCTGCCACGCGTTCCGCAATTAAACTTCGTCCCCTCTGAGTCGGAAAGAGCGGCAGATGCTGCGACTCCAAGCGGAGATTTATAACTGTAAAAGTCAGTCAAGTGGGCAGAAGCACATTTTCTCCATATTGTGTGTTAACAGCCCACTTAACTAATTAGCTTGTCTCTTATTTTAAATGACATCTAACTTGTTTCTATTGGTGCCTGCTTGCATGTTGATGTGCAACATGTACAGATAGGCCGATGGTAAAGGCAAAAATATGTTGCGTTCGTAAAGCAAAGATTCAAACCTAGAACCTCAAAACTGTGAAGCGGCCATGGCAACCACTGCCCCACCGTGCTACCTGCATTTTGTATGGCATCACAAGCTGCCACTATAGCCGTTCACTCCAACATTTTAATGTCTGACTGCTGTGCTCTTATTTTTTAAAAAATATCGTCAGTGACAGACAGCAGATTACTCAGCATTCAAATATGATTTTCACCCAAACTGTTTATTTTCCTTCCTTGACGCACGCCAGCTCGATTGACTCACTCCTCTTATTTGTCTAAAGAGAGACAAATGTCTGTATGAAGACAGCAGAGGGATTCGGGAGTTACAGTGGTTGTCTGAGCTGATGGGCAAGCAGACAGAAAAATGGAGAAGGAAAGAGAGAAGAGAATGGCAAAGGCAGCATCGCTTGCTTAGCCATTTGCATAAAGCCGGTGGCCGGCCGCCAAGCCTCAACAGAAGGACGCAAGTTAAACTATAGACAAAAAAAGGGAGGGGGAAAGCGGGACGCTTGTCTTCCAGAAAACAAAACCAGAAATAAATAATAACAATCCTAACTATTAAAACACACACACACATACACATCTGTTGGTTCCTGCAAGTGAGTCGCTCGCTCACTCGCTCGCTCTTCAGATGCGAGAGTGACAATTTGTGGAAAAAGCTAAGCGGCATCTCGGAGATTTATATTAAGCCACATAAAAGAGACTTGAGCAAGACTGAAGACCCTTCTAAGTTGTTGCCAACACTCTTTAGTGTTATTCACTGAATTGCTTAAATAGTCCAACAACTGTTTAATTAAATGCGTAGATATAATGGCAGGAAGCCGTATTTAATGAACACAAATGGAGAGAAATGTGTTCCTTACTGGCATGGAGAGTTTTTGGCTTCACCTTGAGCAACACACACAGCATGACCTCGATATCCCCGATGCTTTCCCTTTCTCCCACAATGCACCTGGAGGGGACATCTCCGAGCCTGCAGTCAGAGAGGCTGTTAGCGCTGCTCCCGTGGGGGAAAGGAAAGAAGGAAGAGTCGTGATGTCCCTTTCTGTGTCGCACAAACAAGCCCGGCCACTAATGGCCTCCCCTTCTTCTTCTTCTTCAGCTTTTTAGCCGACCTCTTCTTCTTTTTTGTTTGTGCTCGCGCTGGTATTCATTTATTCATGTTGCCCCTTCCTCCTCCTCTTCTTGGTTTTCTTCCACCCCCCACCCCTCTTTTTTCTCTCTCTCCTGACACTGCAGCAGTTGTACGCGGCTCAGCTGGCGGCCATGCAGGTCTCCCCTGGGGCCAAGCAGCACGGCCTGGCGTCCCAAGCCAACCTGGGCACGCACTCCCCGCCCACCAACACATACTCGCAGAGCGACAAGAGCCGGAGCTCCCCGCCGTCAAACAAGCCTAAGGTAAGCAGACGCAAATGCGCTTGTGTGCTAACGCTAGAAAAGCCAGGGGATCAATACGTTCTCATTACAATTTGTGTTGTTTCTCCAGAACTCAATTGGTAGACCACTGCCAAGGCTGGACTCATGTGTCCTCTAGGTGGCAGTAATGGCCACTGACAGACTGAAAATGATATTTTTCAAACATCCAGATTCCCGGATCAGTTATCCAGATCCGATAAATTGTACAATTTTTTTTTTCTCCACTGTATGCAGCCCCTGCCAAAAAACATTTTTGAAATGCCCCAATATGGATATCGTGTACTAATTTGTGACCACGGAATGATGATAAAATTCACTTTTTGTACAGCTCTTTTTGAAACAAATTTCCAAAGCAGCCATTAACTAGGTACAAAGAGGCACGCGCACACACATTTTTGAGGGCATGTGTGCAGACATTTAGCAACTCCCGTTTAGAGTACAGATACTACAAAACACAGTGCTGTGTTAAAATACAGTAAATGAACATAAAGGGCACTTAATACAGTGCATTTCTTCTTCCCAATTGAATTTATAAAAAAAAAATAAAAAAAAAAAATTGTTTCCACTGAATGGAACAGCCCCAAAATTCAATTTGGTCTTTTTTTGGCTGGTGCTGCACCCCCTCCACCCACTTGGTTCACTGAAAATTGGCCAAGTTGCATCCTTGGCTGTGCTCAACCTCTACAAGAGGATCCTGATTACATTACAAACACTTGCCTTAAATCAGATCAAGAATTACAGACGCAATTACCGGCGGCATTTGCATTTATTGACAAAGTACATAATGTGTACGTTGGCGTTTTCTAGTGTTGCAACACAAACGCTGTCCATGTTTGTCTTTTTGTGACGTGTGCATGGTCACGCTCTTGTTTGGAGTTTGCCTCTTTTTTTCCTCTTCTCTTATCAAACAATCACCTTTCCTGATAAAACCTCAGCATGTCCGCCAAGCACAACGCAGCGTGGACGTTTTGCTGTTTGCAACATTTTCTCAGCTGGCTGGACAACAGTGGTGGCAGGAATCCAAGTGGAATTCAATGAATATGTGCTCAGCTTTGGGAACTTGACCAGCCATCCATACTCTCTCTCTCTCTCTCTCTCTCTCTCTCTCTCTCTCTCTCTCTCTCTCTCTCTCTCTCTCTCTCTCTCTCTCTCTCTCTCTCTCTCTCTCTCTCTCTCTCTCTCTCACACACACACACACACACAAACACACACATATTTTTTTTTATTAATCTATCCTCAGTTATTAGCTGAAAACTTAATTTTTTTGTGCATCATGATTGCTTCTGGTGTGCATGCTGTGAGCATAGGGGTCAGTATAATGCTTCCAAAATAAATTCATGGAGATGACGTTCTCTCTTTAGCTCGACAAGCTGGTATAATATTTAAAAATTTTCGCAGAGGATAAAGAATAAATGAGTGTTCAAATTTTGTTTGCCACCGCAGCATTGACGCTAGTTTTGTTAGCCTGTTTATAGGATTTTGTATTGTGTGTTAACATTAAGCTAGCAACTTTTTTAAGTTAGCCTATGTGGTTTAGTTAAATACACGTGTGATATATTTTTTTAATGTTCACTGCCAGCATAAGTGCTAATTACTCAATTTTTGTTCTTTTCCCACGACAAAAAATGGAGAGAAAAAATCAGATGAGCGGTCCGCTTGTATCAAGAATGTGGTTGTTTGTACGTCAAGACGCTACTGTAAATTAAAAATGCTTTGCTGCCATCTTGTGGCAACTATCCGCTATTACAAAACGTCTATGGTTGCGACGGATTTTTGCCATTTGTGAAAGGGTTCGGTCTCACAGAACTGCAAGTAAACACTTGCTGAAGCCATCCTGTAATGCCACACAACAATATCGACGGCCACAAGACTAGAAAAGTTCACATTATTAAATTACATTTATTAAAGAAATCACAACTTAACACCAACTGGGTGTTGAAATTGCAGCACTCAGTATGCCGACTTGCAATGGATGTCAGTCATTGTGATTAATTTGTGCTGATGTGCTTTGAGGCCAGGCCCTGTAAACTCCAAGTTGGATATTCCCAATTTCTCATCAGTCTTGTACGCAGCAAAGAAACACACCAAAAAAAAGCACTTGAAAATTCTCAAGGGAGGGAGGAAGTGGTTTGATTCTGTTGACAAGCCAGGTCACATCCTGACTGCGTGCACGTCGACATCAGCAGCAGCACAAACATACTGCCGCCGTCTTATTAGCATATATATGGACTTGGGCTGACCCCAAAGTGCTGCGGCCTGTGGCGGAGGAGCCGTAATAACCTCCCCCTGCCTAGCCAGAGCGTCTGACATGCGCCCGGACCCCGGCAAGCCCCGCGGAGCCCAAATGGACAAGTGACCGCTGTGCTCCCCGCTCATCCCTTCTATCATCCGCTCTTTATCCGCCCTCGCTCGCTGGCTCACTCTCTTTGGGTGAGTGACATGTATATTTCAGAGGTGCCTTTTCCCCTGTGGGTTGTGTCTCAGGTCTCAAGTCATTTAGAGAGCCGCTGCCTGCCTTTGCTCACAGCTGTTTGGACTCAGGCACACATCACTTAAGTGCTTTACCCTCGGGTGAGACACTGGCACGCGCGCACACACACTCACAGGTGCTGAAGAAGGCACGGTGGCACACTAGTATACACATGCTCAAATCACAGCAGCATACATACAGCGTTCTTATACGCAAGACTGCCTCTTTGGATGTGCCATATGGAGCACAAGAAAGTGGCGACTGTGCTGTCACAGCACTACTGACCTCATTCAAGAGTCGGGTGATTACCGTAATTTCCTTTTTTTATTCTTATTCTCTGCTTGCGTTGACATTTATGAGCACGGATTTACTTCACAAAAAGCAACCAATTGACAATTTCAAATTAGCAGCTATTTTTGCAGCATACATTTTGCGGCATAAATCCCCATGACAAAAAAAATGTCTGCAGTGCCGGTGTGATGGGGGGACATTCGTGTGCCCAGCCCCCAAATTGAGTTACAGTACCGTCCCCCTGCAGTGCTTTTTTTCCATACCAAAATGTATTTCATTTTCAATCTTTTTTACATCTATTTAACAGTAAGATGAAGATGCAAAACTAAATAAAAATAATAAAACCAATGTTGAACATTTACTATAGCAAATGAACTCTTCAAATTTGGCCTTAATTTGGCGACTAGTGCTGTCAAAGTTAAAGCGTTAACTCATTGATTATTGCATTAATCACGTAATAACGCAGATTAATTGCATTATTAATTTTAACCACCAATGATCTTTTAGCTTGACGGCGGATGGTTACGTTAAAGGTAGCACATGTTGTTTGAGCAATAAACATAACTACATGCATTAAAGCATGTAATAAATGTTTTCATATGACATTCAGAATATTTGTTCATGTCAAATTACTGAGCTTTTTTTTTTCATTTTAAATTATCCAAGTAATTATTAACTGATTAGTAAAAGAGGAGAAAGTGGATCAAAAAATGTTGAAGACTTCATAACAATAAATATAAAAAAAATTAACACATAACAGGTGCTTATCAATTTTTTTTATTAAGTGATTCTAAATTCTAAGATTTGATTAATCAGATTCAAGAAATTAATCGTTTGACACAATTTCAATTCCTGTGCAGTTGGAATGTAAATTGGTGTAAAATCTCAAGTGCACGGGAATGCATTCTCATACAATGTCCAACTAGGGAAAGCGGGGGACACACGCATTTACACGTGACCACACACACAGACACACACACACACACACACACACACCCTCCTCTGTCCCTCTGGCTCTCTTGTCACTGTGCGTGTTTTCAGTCTCGAAGCTTGAAACTGTTTCATCAGCCAAGAGAGACACAAACGCAATTGTATTAATTCAACATTCCAAGCCTTTCAGAGGCTTTTGAGGCCTCACACACACACAGACACACACACGATTTAGAGCTTGTTGAACAATGTCTCGTGCGCACACACGTACACACAACAAGTGGGTCCAAGCCTCTCAGCTTGACTGTCTCAACTAATTCCTCCACAGTGGCATAATGCAGGTTGGCCACCTTCCCACCGTAGGATTTGGCTTGGCTCAGAGAGGAAATTCCCCCATCCAGTGTGCAAGATGCGGCGGCGGCAAGCATGATCTATTTGTAATAAATATTCAAATGCATTCCCCAGCCAAAGACCAGCATAATATCGGTCAGGATTGAGAAGATCCTCGCTCACTTGTTTTGTTTTGGGGGGGTTTTCCTCCTTCACTCTCCACTGTTCTCTCCTCGGCCCATTGTCTCACTGAAGGCATCTTTGGGGGGGGTTTCCGTCGATTAAGAGAATACCCCCCCCCCCCCCCCTCTCTAATGAAGGACAATCCGGTTAGGCCTCAGCACACGCAGCCTTCCAAAGTGGCACTCGCATGCAGGCACGTACCCATGCGGGGGGCTTAATTGGAAAAGCTTAATTGAGTTGTGAGGGGCTCATAAGGCTTAAGGAGTGAAAGTCGGCCTTAATGAGTGGATATATACCCCTCAAAGCCCCCCCACCTCACACACATACAGGACTGAAATCCACTGTATTGTACTGCTCGGCCTAAGCAGCAATTAGACGACAAGAAAATAAAGAAGCCGAATGTCTCTATTGCACGAGATTGCAATGAAATGAATTTGATCTCAAGTTGTTCAGTTTGAGTGATCTGAATGCATCTGTCTTGTCATGTGAGGCTCCCACCTCGATAGGATTAGGTCAACAGCGGGGGTGACGTTGCCATGACAACCAACACGATAACACCCCCCCGGGTGTTGTGTCTTTTGTGGTTGTCGACACGCCGGTTCATTTAGTACGCGGAGGTTATTGCGTGAAGGCAGGCCGTTCATTTCTATTAACGAGTGCGCTTGAAATATCGAAACGCCAAGTTGGCATGAGATTATACAGCGCTTGTCGGAGGATCTCAATTCATGAAATGTGATGGATTGGTTGGTCACATGGTCCAGGGTGTGACGTTGCGATTGTAAGAATACTTGTGTTGCTGATATTTACTCTGAGGTTCAGTCAACCTACAACATTTATTAAACAACAGACAAGGAAGGAAGAAAAGAGACTTTGATTATTTTTCTCGCGAGGACAGAGATGTGATGTGTGTGAGATCTGAAGCACTTCTGCCCAGCCTTCTCTTATTATTTATTTTAGGGCGGTCCCTACACAGTCGTTGCTATTCTAAAGGTTGGGGGAATACACAGCAGCAACCATTACGGATATGAGTCATTGTGCAGATAATAATACAGACGTGTCTTTCGACTTTCTTTGCGTAAGACGCCATTTTGTGTGGAAAAGTTGAAGGAGCAGCAAATTTGTGCATGTTGTCCGAGGCCTGCCTGCCTGCATGCAGCACGTCCGTCTATCCGTCCTCGTCAGAATTGACTGCAATTCGACTGCTCTTTGCATGTGATTGTTTGCAGCGGACTGTCCCATTGTGATGAGCTTTTTGGGCAGTGGCATGCACCGAATCATCTGTCCAGCCAGACTTGCCTTAGATTGCTGTGCATGGGCTCCATTTATTGACTTATTGCCAGCGGCGAGAAGGTGTGTCTCCCGCTCCCAAATTGCTAGTCACAGCGGGCGACACTGTGCTGTTTTGGTTTTTGCAGGACAGTGAGGGTGCACAGCCACTGAACCTGTCGGCCAAGCCTAAGGCATCCGAGAGCAAGTCACCCAACTCCCCCCCAACTTCCCCACAGGTCCCTGCTGCTGCCGCTGCCGCCAAGCTGGGCCCCGTCGGCTCCATGAAGCACAGTGTCGCCCCCTCCAGCATCGGAGGACCTGCGGCCAGAATCAGCTCAATAGGTTGGTGAACTCTATGTACGCTCGCACACAGCAGACTCCTTTTTTAAGATGCTAAACAAATTCATTCATCCTGCAGAACAGTCCTAAATGCCAGACTGATTGTTTGACCCCATTTGACCCCCATGCACATGAACTAACTGCATAAAGTGCATCTTTATTTGGATTTCAAATTCAGATGGTCTTGAAATATACATTGAGCTATGTATACTTACATGGAATTCCCATATATTCACTTTTAAACATACACATTTTTTTTAGTAACCTTGCAAATGTTATTTCTTTGCTGAAAAACTCACTGATTAGTCTATTTTGCGCTCAGGACAAACAACAACTGTCTTGTAGCATCTTGGTGCCAAGGAAATACAGTATGTTGAGATAAGTTGACGAGCCAGGTAGTTATAAAGCATTTTAGGAGGGCAAGTTGATGACGCATATGTGCTATTCGTGACAGGGTTTTTTTTTTTTTTTTTTAATGGTCCAAATCCTCTGATTTCAGCATATCAACAGTAATTGTTGACTGATTTATGTAGTCCTTGATGAAAAAAGAATGATTGTCTTCTGTGTTTAATCAAAATAAGATATTTGCATTTTTACGTTAAAAAACAATGACCGAACCGGTAACATCGTACATCAATCCCCCTTTTTTATTCACAATATGAATATGAAGTACAAAATAAACACCAATCTTTAGTTAATGAAGAGTAATCAGGGGGGGAGGTGCTTTTGTAATACACTTTAATGCAAAATTAAAATGAATTTGATTAGTCGATTAATCTATTGAATAATTGCCAGATAAATCAATTCTAAAAATGTTCAATATTGACAGCACTAATTTCTTGGTTTGGATTGCTAATGCGTAAAACTAACTGACAACATGTGGGCCAACCAATAGCATCCATTTGTGGAAAAAATATTAAATTGACCATTTTCATACATATTGACCGGATCAGCCCACCAACTGTAAAAATCCCTGTTAAACCCTGATGCCCATCAAATTGCATTGGTGGAAAAGAAAAAAAAAACAAATCTTACTTCATAACACTGCTGAACATTCACTATGCATTATAAAACTATATGTATATATATATATATATATATATATGTATGTGTGCGTGTTTTGCAAATGTTTAAGTATTTTGACGACATGTTTCACATATGGAGATGGCCTGAAGATATCCGATCCATGCGTTTAGTGTTTTCTCTTGCTATCCGAATTGTGCCGCTTCAGCCACGCGGCGTGAATCCAGATTTTTCAAATGCAACATTCCTGGATGCGCTGTTGGCATGCATGACCAAAATAGCACTCTTCCTTGCAAGTGCCGCCATTGTCGCCGGCGTAATCATCCCCGACCATATGCACCCTCACACGCGTACGTGAAATATGACATAAATGAATCACCGTTTTGTGCGCTTAATCCATTTGTCACGCCATGCTGATAGTTCAAATATTTCACATATGTAACAGGCTATAATTAGTCTGTTTGTGTGTGTGTGTTTTTTCTTCCTTCCCTCCTCCGTGTCACTATTTGCCTTCGGGGCCTGCTGCATTGTTATGTGTTTATTAGTGACTGAAAGAGACAGAGAGACATGAAGTGGCAATGGGGGAGGGGAAAAAGATGGAAGGGGGATTAACACCCTTCCATTTTTTTTTTTAAGCGGGGGAATAATAAAGCGAGGCACGTATGACAGACAGGAGGTATCAGCAATGAGATTAGACAAGCCTCTTACATGAGCCAGGACAGCGCAAACAGACAATGTTAATGACAGCACACATGCACACACAACTCAAACGCTCAAACACAATCACTCCTCCCAAAAGGCCGTCATCCCCCCCCCCCCCCCCCCCACACACACACACACACACAATCTGACTTCTTGGCTAATCTCACTGTTTTTCAACAAATCTGAGGATTTAATATCAGATTAGTGGATTTGTGGTCCCAGATGTTTTTTGTTCGGGAAAAATGGATTACACTGTTTAAAGTTTGTGTGTGATCCCCGCGGAATATTCGGACGCTTTTGTGATGAGCCGCCGCCGCCGCGGGCCCATCTGTTGCCGGCGAGTTTAGCCGGCCACCAGCGAGCGCATTTGTTACTGCGGCTTCAAGGCGTATTAGGGAGCTTGTTGCAGGTTCAGAGGGGATTGGAGGGTCGGACAAATTGAAAAAGAGTTTAAACGGGCTCGTTTTGATGTGTGTTTGCTACAAAAACTGTGTCGTTTTGACAATTGTATTAGGGATGTTTGATACCACTTTTTTCCCCAACCAATACCACTCTCTGACTTCTCACAGATGCCGAGTACTTTTGATACGTAAAATATAGAAAATTTCATTTAAACACTTTTGATTTACCGATATGTCAAATTGCAGTAGTATTGCACCAGCTGCTCAGGAGGATTTATTGAACGTCTCCATGACTACTGATACCTTAAAATAAGACTGATATCACCACGATAACGATATCCAGTCCCAAATTTTCATTTTTAGCACGAGTTTATAGGACATTTTTGTAAAGTATGTCAGCCATATTTGTGGAATAGGAAGCCATTTTCCTGGAGAGGGTCACTCATTATTTGCATTTCATTAGTCACTTTATCTGTAAAACTATTTAGGCTACAATTGCAAAATTCAAAAAAGCCTTTTTTTAAATTGGAGCCGGCAGAATTGTGAAGGGAAATTAATCCATTATTGTTGTGAACTTTTTGAAACTTTAATCACCAGAAATCTATTTTAGTAAATAATTCATTTAGTTTTTCCACATTTTTGATTATATGATCATATTTATTTTTTAAGTTAACAGTATTGAAATGACATATTTCTACTGCCTTTTAGCCAGGCATATAATATGTATTTTATGTATTTTTGACTTAATTTGTTCTGCTGTCAAGCAAACAAAAAAAGTGATTGCAAACTTCCCTTTAAGTACAACCCTCATTGTTTTACTGTTTATACATGAGGAAAGGGAGCATTTTTTTTGTATTGATAAGGCACTTAATAAAGTGAACGAATTAATGCAGGTATAACGGTGATGAAAGTCCATGCGGTATCAACATCTTTCCATCCGTCATGTTCTGGCCTAACAGACCCAGAGGCATGTCTCTCTCTCTCTCTCTCTCTCTCTCTCTCTCTCTCTCTCTCTCTCTCTCTCTCTCTCTCTCTCTCTCTCTCTCTCTCTCTCCATCTTCATCTCTCCGCCTATCCATCTTCCCATCTCAAGTCAAACTGAAGGCATGTCACTGCCTTCAATTTCACGTTAACACTTTTTTTTTTTGTGAGTGTTTGTCACCGTCACGAAAGTTCCCCCTCGCGACCGTCGTGTCGTGAGCGCTTTTGTGGTCCAAAATGGTTTTCGCCTGTCGGGAGAGATTTAGAGGGGGAAAATGTGTGTGGTGAAATAGAAGCCTCCCGCTCTATCTGGGTCACATACACTTGTCTGGATGCTTGGCATCACTGTCATTGGAACACACACACACATTGACATGGAGAAGAATACCTCCCTCCCATCTTTTTTTTTTTTGATTAAAATTGACTGCCACCCGATTCCATCACCTTTTTCTTCCGGCCCCTTTCACGTCCAGATTTGCCTGACTTCTAAAAGAGTTCACGGCGCTGTCATTACCAATCTGAAGCCGGTAATCTGGCCTGAGATGGCATTAGCGGGGGCGGCTTAGCGCAGATAAAGGCCCCATAAGCCAGCGGCAGCTCTTTGTTAGCAGCTAACACGAGGGATGGGGAACTTTGTGGGGTTACCTGGCTGCCCCTCGCAACACGGATGCCCTCAGATTGTGTGGGAAATGTAATTAAACGGGGTTTTTTTTTTACGTGAATGCACATTTGTACATGCTTAAATCTGAAAGCAGGTATGGATGGAGGCATCTTGAAGCCAAGACAGCTTGGGGCGCATTCTGACTCACATTCACTTCCCCTCCTCCTCAAGTGTATGCTAATGTCTTTACCTCATGGCTAAAGGGAAGATTTATTCTGGCTGAAAAACTTCTGCCTCAATCCTCCCCGAAACAAAAATACACAGCGCCAAATGTGAATTACGTTCACTTCATTAAAAAGTCCAAGGCCCCCGAAAAGTGCTGCTAACTTACAATCATTGTGGCACTGATGGCCACTTTGTTAACGTCTCAGCAGACTTGCTGTCGTCGCTGTCTTCGGGAGCCTACCTGAACGACCACGAGGCCGTGACCAAGGCCTTCGCCGAGGCCCGCCAGATGAAAGAGCAGCTCAAGCGGGAGCAGCAGGTTCTTGACGCCAAGGTGGCGGCTGTCAGCAGCCTCGGACTCAACAACGGACGCGCCGACAAGGTAACGAAATGGCAAACAAGTCACACAAATGCAAATAGGAACACTTTATGTCTCATATTGAGTCAAAAACTGATACAAATGATTAATTTACGTTTTTTTTTGTTGTTGCTGATTTTGACCCTTTTTCCCCACATAAGAACAAAATAGAATTTTTCCATTGGATATCATTCGACGGCATTTTTTCCATTGGTTATCATTAGTTCCACTTTTCCATCTAAATGAATAGAGGGTACTGCATTCCTAGTTGGTACTAGTGGGTGATTTATTTTTATTTTTTTGCATTTTTCCATTGGATATCATTAGTGTCACTTTTCCATCTAAATAAATGGAGGGTACTGCATGCCTTGGTGGCGCTATTGAGTGAATGTTTTTTGCATTTTTTCCATTGGTTATCATTAGTTCCACTTTTCCATCTAAATAAATGGAGGGTACTGCATGCCTTGGTGGCGCTATTGACTGAATATTTTTTGCACTTTTTCCATTGGTTATCATTAGTTCCACTTTTCCATCTAAATGAATGGAGGGTTCTTTCAGATAACACTTTTCCATATAAATTTCAACTTGCTTCAAAAATTCACGCATCCCGGGTTCAAGTGTTCTTTTTATTAATTTATCTTTCAACTACAATAATACTTTGTAATTTTCACATAATTTATCTTTCAATTTACTTCATAAGCATTCATCTTAGCATTCAGCTATTAGCATTCAGCTTCCAGAATTCCCACGAAAATTCTGCAGAAATTGCACTTAGTCTAGTTGGTTAGTTGAGATCCAATTATGAACCAGAAGTGCTGACATCATCCAAATTATGCCTTTTATTGGTTTAGACACGCGAACATGTCATGTCCACTGGGACTGTCTATGGGTCCGAGGGGGTTATTAATCAGCATATGAGGAAAGGAAAGCCGCAGTGGTCCTGCAATAGAAGACGGTGAAGAACAGCAAAATTCATAGAACCCAATGGGCACACTTGTTCAGGAGCTGCTGCTGGCCAAAGCTCACATCCAGACACTCACACACAGACTAACCAAAATCACCCCCTCTCAGTCCCTCTGTTAAAAGGGCAAAATTATTTACAATAATATTTTCATTAATTAAGTTTTTAGTTGTGTTGAAATCCATTTGCAGTAAGTTTAAAAATTGTGTTTTAATTACTTGAAATTTGATTTTTTGATTTTTTTTTGCATGGTCTCTCAATATCACAGATTTTCTGAAATAATACAATACTATATAATGGAAGTTCAGAAGTGTTACAATGCTTAGGCTAAATAAGTGCCAGATAAGGTACAATAGTGTATGTGAGGTGTACTGCAGGGCTGTGCATGTGTGTATGTGTGCGCATGTCAAGGCAGAGCATCCGCAGGATAAATGCAAAGTGACGGCGACGGCTCCTGGGCAGCGTGGCTAAATTGCGGTTATTTGTTCAACACATTGTGCTCGTCGCATGGCTGGTGCACGTTGAAAACACACACGGACATGAATGCAATCTGAGCAACAGCCTGCAAAAACACATTCAATTATTTATTCTTCATTTTATCATTAGTTGCTTTCTCATTTGCGCAACCCTTCATAAGCAATTTCTTTTACAGTAGAAAAATGTCTAGCCGCATTTTAAAAGCAAAAAAAATGTCACCAAAAATATATGAACACATAATTGTCTGTGAGGACGAGCGTCTGCCTTCTATTTCTTTGTTCTGGCTGTCGCTGTATGTGGCTGGCATAGATAGACGAACTAAGATAGTTTGTGTTTCCGTGACTAAATTCAAAGTGACGCCCGCAATGATTTCTTAGCTGGCACGTTAACCTTTCTGGCTTTGTGCCTTGCCCGCGTCAAGCCTCGCCGCTTGAGCGCCCGGCCCGGCAACAACAGAGTCATCTCTGACACTCGGCGAGGGATTAGTTTTGTCGCTACTTTGTGTCTCGGCGCCCGTGTCAGCTGCTCAATCCACTTTTCTCGTGTACGGCGCTGGGGCTTAATGTCAGACTAGGCTGCCATCCACTCTGTCTCTCTCTTCATCCCGTCCTGTACAAAAGCCGCGCGCGCATGTGTGTGTGTGTGTGTGTCTGGCATCATATTTAATCTTAATATCTGAGCGTGTGGAAGACATGATTTTTTTTTCTTGGCTGAAATGAGGTCTGATCACTTGTTTGACATGCGGATAATTCTTCCAAATCGCCCTGCAGATGACTCGAGAGAGATAAATGGCTATTTTCTCTCGAACTAAAAATGTGGGGGAAATTACCGCCAACAATTAAAGTGTTTTGAGCTCAAAACAGACGAAATGCATGTGATTAGCACTCTGCCCGCTCTCCATCCAGGCAGACAGCTTGTTCAGGTCATGCCTAAATGGAGACTTTTTGGAAGGTTGCTTTACAAGACAACACTGGGTTGTTTCCCGCTCTTAATCGTATAATTAAACTGTAAAAAAAGAAAAAGAAAATGCTGCCAGTGTGTGTGTGTGTGTGTGTGTGCGTTGTCAAGTTCCAGCGCACATTAAGCATGTAAATGTGCAGTAAATCAGGCTTTTATTGGCCGTAATAAATACCCAGGGGGCCGTGCGGCGTGGCCTCGCTCTCCCTCTAATGCGTCGACCCTCCGTGAGCCGTGCTCACTCGCTCGCTCACGCAGGTGGCTGCAAATCCAAAACAGTCATAAACATTCAAACCGGAACATGCACATTCAACGCCGATGCTTTTTGGACAATTAGCTTGATTGCAGGGCCACTCTCGTGCATCTTTAACAAAGTTTTGGCATCCAATATTTTGGTTGTTTCGTTTTCAAAGTGGCGCACATTGACTCCCGGGCCCTGTTTGCGCAGGACAAGGCGGCCTTGGAGAGTCTGAGTCAGCAGCTGAAGCAGCAGGCTGAGGACAAGTTCAGCCACGCCATGCTGGACTTCACCATGAGCGGCGACTCTGACGGTAAACACGCAAACATGTCAACACGAGCGTGCACGGCATGTTGAGTGCGAGCGGACATTTCACAATGAAGATATAATCACTAATAAGTGTTTATTCTCTGAGAGTAAATGCTGAATATTTGTAAGTTTTCATTTTGTTTTTTATTAATGAATTTGTCGGAGTGTTTATGACACCACTGTGTCTATATTATGTTGTTTGTTGCTTGAAGTTCACAATGGAACAATATTATATGTGGGAACTAATAAGTAATAGATACACTTCAATTATTTATCCACTCAATTAACTTAATCCAGGTTGAATAATGTTCCATTTTTATTTGATTTTGTTTCTATTTTGCTTTTATGACATCCTGGTTAATGATGTTAATTCCATCCAAACTGAAGCTTTTTTAATTGTATCTGTATTTTATTTAATTTCTTTGTATTTTTAAATTGGGGGAGTTGATGTATTTTTCAATAACATCACAATAATGATACCACTTTTATTTTTATTTAATCATATTTAGTTTTATTTGTATTGAATCATTGTGTTTCTGCAAACAAATGCATTCCTTTTAAGTCAGTTAATTAGTCTACACATTCTTTCTACTATTGCTCAAATGGTGATTGTAGCGCTACCTGTAGATTCTGGCATGCACATGGCACACACGTTCAACTTAAGCCTTTTTTATGTATTTGTATTTTAATGAGTCTCTCCACAGAGATGCCAATTGTTGGCATTTCTTCATAAATTGTTACAAGGCAGCTATCACAAGTTAAAAATATAAAAATAAATTGTGGGAAGAAAGTTTTGTGCACTTGAAAGTTGGGCCATTTTTTAAATTGTGTTGGGATTTAGGTGATAATACATATATATATATATATATAGTGTTCATTCATTCATTGAAGTTAAATTCAAAATACTTGTGTTGACTGGAGTGGTGTTTGTGTTCCCGACAAAATGAAAATGTTGTGGATATTCATGATAGGTTGGCATCACTACCTATCAATTTGTTTCTTCTTTTACCATTGCTAAAAGTATTTCATTGCAGTGCCACCTGTTGCTTTGGCATGCACATGACAGGCAGCCCACCAATAGATTTCAACAACAACATTTCAATAAATCAGAATTTCTACTGTCTGCTTGGCTTGCCCTCATGCTCTCTCCTCTGTTTTTTTAGGCTCTCCGAGCGTGTCCGACTCCAGGATATTCCGCGAGGCCCGAGGTCGGGGCAGCAGCGAGCCGCACATCAAACGGCCCATGAACGCCTTCATGGTGTGGGCAAAGGACGAGCGGAGGAAGATTCTGCAGGCTTTTCCCGACATGCACAACTCCAACATCAGCAAGATCCTCGGTAAACACACACAACCATCTCGAGACGTGAATTTGCGACCTTGGCCTTCGACGAAGTCGAAATATCACATTGCCGTTATTCAACCCAATCAATATGACACTAAAATGCAAATGATCAAGATTGAGCTAAACAAAAAGCAAAACCATGTAAATAAAATATAGCATATATCTATTAAATCTATGATTATGTACAGGTGACTATAGACTTGCATTGCTCATTTCAGTGGGCCCTAACAGGTTTTGCTCGGACCAGCCAGAGCACACAAAAACACTGATGTCATTGAGAGCCAGCGCTTGCTCTGTGAGGACAAATTTGAAATTTGACTGTTTGGAGAAATTAGTCCTATTGCTAATATAGTGAAAATACGCAAGCAATCGACACCAACCCAAAAAGGTTTATAATTGGCCATTATGGTGTCAAAACACTTTTTTTTTTTACTATTGGAAAAAGCAATGACCTGACTAAAACAAGCTCCACCCATCAATTCAACATCAACAGCCTGGGGATAATTCTTCCTGTCTCTCCATCCACCAAAGACACACTTGCAGTAATTTCCGTGTAAACGGCCGTGGAGAACGCGCCTCAGACAAATGATGATATCATTCATTATGCATTAAACAAGCAACGCGCCGCCACCTGACATTTCCCCCGGACCGCCGGGATGGGCCCTGACATTTTAAAGAGCTCCTAAGCGTTTTATAACGCAGTAAAATCTGGTTTTAATAAGCCTCTTCCTCGCTCTCTCTCCAGTGGTTGTGTGTGTCTCTCGTCCTCAATTGCTAACAGATCGCACAACAGACGACGAGAACAGCCAAGTGCTGACAGCTTTTAGCCATTAAACATACAGTAGTCGAGTGCAAATTCAGACCAGATATGGGGCTGCGCTAGGGGAAAACAGGCGCAAGACTACACACCCACACACACACACACTTGGTTGTGATCCACGAGTAAACGTGGCACTGACGGGAACAACCCTCATTAGTGTGGATGAGTACCTGTCGTCCCCTCATTAACCCCACTTTCCCCGAGTGACACAAGCAGGCTTAATTTAAGCCTGTTGGTCACATCTTTATCATCTCCTCATTTTGTTATGTTAATAATGACTCGTCATTAGTGGGTAATGATTGGTGATTCGATAATTGCTCTCTGTAAGTCTCTATCAAGGATATGCAGGAATTGAATGCACACTCGACAGACTGGAATATTTTTGTCACAAATGCATTGCAGCGTTACACAAGCAATATTCTGATGGACTGGCAAACACATAAAAATGAATTTAAAAAAATACATTCTTGAATATACAAATCACCATTATGCCATTGTAATTAGTTTGTGTCTCCAATCTTGGGGTAATGTGAAACAACGACACCTGACATGTCCCCTCTCGTCCGTAATTATGTTGTGGTCGCCTTCGTTGCAGAAAGTATGAAAAACGACACTTGCTCTTTTTGGTGATTTCTTTTGAGAATTGTTTGGAATACTGCGGCTTGGTTGTGGAAGGATATGCAAAATGTGGCTTTTATGAGGCAATACTTAAAATCACACTTACGAGACTACACTGCTACACTGCTCTTTACAAGTGTATGTAAACTTTTGATGTGCAACTTGATAGTGATAAAGTCCTATTTTAAGCAGGATTGTCTTTTAGAAGTCGTGGGCTCTTTCTTTTCCGCGCATTGGTGTGTTTTCAAGGTTTTGTTTTGTACCGTCTTTCTGCTTATGCTTTTTTACTTTATAGCTTTGATTTATCTTGCTATTTTTTGGAAGTTTTTGGTCATAGTTTTTTATAGACAATATATCATAATGATATGACCCCTTTCCATATTGTGGCATCAATTATTAACCTTTGTTTCACCCGGAAATCACCAAAGCTTTACTGATTAATAAGAATAAGAATAAGAATAATAATAAGAATAAAAGTCATTTATAGGCACCTACAACATAATAAATTTCAGAAAAAAAAGCACGACAATAAAATTCCAGAACAGAATACATCATTAAAAAATAACACATGATATGGGCAGTGAATGAGCAGCCAAAGTAGGTGTGTTTTAAAGAATTTGTGCCTAAATGAGTCCAGCCATGTCGGTTTTCACGTTTTCACGATATTGTCACTGCAGCTGTAATCCTCAACGAAGCTCACTATCACGGTCAACACGTTCAAGCCTCCTCTTTTCCCAGGCTCGCGCTGGAAAGCCATGACCAACCTGGAGAAGCAGCCGTACTACGAGGAGCAGGCGCGCCTCAGCAAGCAGCATCTGGAGAAATACCCGGACTACAAGTACAAGCCGCGACCCAAGCGCACGTGCCTGGTGGACGGCAAGAAGCTGCGCATCGGCGAGTACAAGGCCATCATGCGCTCCCGGCGACAGGAAATGAGGCAGTACTTCAGTGTGGGGTCAGTCGGCAAAGTTTGCAGATTCCAGTCGAGCTGCTCATTCTTAGTATGACGTGTGTTTTGTTTTGACAAATGCTCCTCCCCCTGTGTGTGCGTTGCAGGCAGCAGAGTCAGCTGCCCCTATCGTCAGCGGGCGTGGTCTACCCGGGCGCACTCTCCATGGCGGGCATGCCGTCGCCCCAGATGCCCTCAGAGCACTCGAGCATGTCGAGCAGCCCCGAGCCCAACGCCAACCACCACCACCACCACCACCACCACACCTCGTCCCACCTGAAGGCCGACGAGCCTCGCGTCAAGGAGGAGGATCTGCGGCTGGACAACAGCAACGGCGACGTCTACGACGACTTTGACTATGAGGACGAGGAGGCCGACTTCGCCAGCGACAACGAGAATCACATCGCCCAATAGGGGGAGCCCTGTCAATCGCCCTTTTCAACCCGCATTTCTTCCCCCGTGGACTCTTTGCAGAGCCGAAAGCTCCTCCCATTCAAGTCCTGATACCAGCATCCGACCAATCAGCTGAAGCGTAGGACTGTCACCCACACCGACTGTTACACAATCTGGGAGGAAGTCAAAGCCAGCCAGCCCCCGACACACTGTCGAGGAGCATCCAAGAGGAACGTCACACCGGGACGGGGTGGGGTGGGGGGGGGGAAGCGACCTTTTAAACAGTTTGTACACAAAAAAAATGTCGCAAAACAGAGGACCTGTCACGGGCCAAAACAAATGACACTTTAAATACGGCGGACCTTTTTTTCTCAAGAGACACTTTTGAAAAGAGAGGGGAAAAAAACAGCTTTTTTTTCTTGTTCTCAGTTCTATAATATTCTCACTCAGGTACACGGTGCCAATAAGTGGCTTGTGAATGTGATTTGTTGGGGAGGGGGTTTGTGCTAAATTTAAATAATAGGAAAAAGAGACATTTCTTTGCACCTGATGTTTTATTTCCATCAAGAATGAGATCTTTGTAGTTTTTCAAACTCGCCGCCACGCAAGCATGGACGTCAGCGAGGGATCGATTTGTCCTTAATTTATCATTTTGTGGGTGGGGTGGACGACAAAAAGAAGCACTGTGTTTGCGAGACAATCCACCCGTTGTCATCTCGCGCCGTCCCTCCACGAGCTCAACAGCCGGGCCACATTGCTTCAACCGTGTGTGTGTGTGTGTGTGTGTGTGTGTGTGTGTGTGTGTGTGTGTGCGTGAACGTCTAGCCTCTTTTCTGAGCTAAAAAAAAGAAAACAAAAGACAAGAAACTAACTGCTGTTTATCAACTATGTCTCACACACACACACAGACAGACAACTGTTATGTGTTTTTCCCCCTGCTGACCTCAGCGGGCCGCCAGTCAGTGTTTCCGTTTTGTATTTGAATACTGTATTTTTATTATTTCTCTAAACTGCCTCTATTCTAATATTATTAACAATAATTATAAGGATGGTCAGCTATGTTTAGTAAGTTATGTACAGTATAATTTATTTTTCTTCTCTATATCGGGTTTCTATGACATTATTTTAGTCTGTAGGTATTAGATCCAACCCCCCCCCCCCCCCCTCCTTTTTAGTTTTTCTGCCATTTTGTATTAATCCTCCGCCGGGTGGACAAGCTGAAGACTTAACCCGTTGGAAATATCTCGTTTCTAAAAAGCACTCAGACTCTAGTCAGAGAAAAGAAGAACATGATATTTTTATTATTATAATTATTATTAAGTTTATTTGTAATGTTTATTCTAAATGTATAATGTGAAGATTTTTTTGTTTGTTTGTTTTTTCCCAGCCCCAATGTTTACTAGTGCGGCCGGATATGCAGTGGAACATCATTGGCTGGAACACACACACACACACACACACACACACACACACACTTAAGAGATTATTTGTGACAACCAAACAAGTCCTATGCTGTCTTTTTCATTTCTTTATTTTTTACATTTGCATTATTAATCTTGTACATATTTTGTTTTTTTGTGATAGTGGTTTGTTCTAATCATAGGAAAGCAGTGTTTACCCCACCAATGTTGTTCCGCTGTGTGCGTACGGCATCTTAAACTCCAAACTGGAGACTTTTTTTTTGTGTGTGCTTTTTTTGAGCTCCACAGAGCCTTGACTTCTCATGACTTGACTTTGCTGTTATCACGCCACGATGCTGGATAGAGGAGGGGTGGTTGGGGGGTGGGGGGGGCATTAGGACGTCAATCATCCCTGCTGGCAAGGTCGGCCCCCCGTATCGAGACAATGAAGAAGGCAATCGTATTATTTAAGACAATCAAAGTCATGAGTGGAGCTCAAAACAAAGTCAGAATTACAAAAAAAAAATATCTGACCATCTCAACTTGAAAAATCAAGAAAGATAATTATGTAAATATAACATAGAGTTATAGATTTATATTTTGTTCATAACACAGTGTAATATAAGTTGTATATTTGTTTTTTCTCTTCTCTCTCGTCCTCTGTCTCTTTTATTGATGTTTATCCATGCCACAAGAGTCACATGAAAAAAAATGAAGAAAATTATGAAAGAAACAATGAAAAATTGAGGGTAAAAAAGAAAGAAAAAAAGCCATGGGCTGCCACCACCATCTGTTCTAAGTTCACTTTTTTTCAGTATTACTGCCAGACGAGGCTCTAATAAAGACAGCAATGTGTTCAGTAAAACTTGTGTCTTGGTCTTCATCACTTCTCCTCCACTTTACACTTTGTGACTTTACATTAGTGGACCAGCCAGAACACGAAACTGCTTAACCTGTCAAAATACCCATTGATGTTTTATATTTATTACATACGCAAACGACTTGGCTAATTTGGAATGCATTACAAGCGACAAGACCGCTGGGCCCAGCCAGGTCATGTTAAGTTAGCTTTCGCATGAGTGACCATTTTATCGTAATTGTTACAGAAAGTTTTTCGAATGTAAATACGAGTACGCCACTGGCATGACTTCTACTTCATATGTTAAAATGACCTCTAACATTGGCGGACGCCAGGACGACTTACATTGGGTTAGTTGGTGCTAATGTTACTGCTACAAACATTAGAAGAATGAATGATTGAATTGTAAAACTTAAAGCAGAATATGAAACAAAGTGACCATGAACTTCAAATTAATGTGGATTTCAGAATGCATTTGTGCAAGGAGAAAAGCATTTCTAGTGTTACCACGGCAACCATCAATCATCTATTTACACCATTGTTGGACCAGCCAGGACACATTAGCCCTAGCATGGGTGCTCATTTCACTCATACTATGGATTTGGGGACTATTTATCATCTTTAATCAAACTTTTTGCTATGTGCAACAATATGACCTTTAAGAAAAAGAGCTTGTATGTGTAAATGACTTTATTGAAGATAGCTTGAGAACAAATCTATTAAATCTCTTGGAACTCTTGGTCGTTTAAAAAAAAAACTCAGCCTCAGTCTAGATGTTTTTTAGACAAAAATACAAGTGAAAACAGTTCAGTTATACACGTTTGATTCAGCCTGTACTGTTAAAAATGTATGGCTGTAATGCTCCAGTGGTGAAGGAAGTGCGTCAGCCACAAAGGTACGTGCATGCAGCTCATTTTGTTTCGCCAACTCCGCCGTTTTACTTATTGCATCACTCATGGTCCAAGACCTTTGGAAAAAAATTGGGGTAGTTGATGTAAGCGAAACGGTTTGCCGATTGGTCGGATGGCGCCGGCAATGATTCTACCACTTTTAATCAATGATAGTGTAATAAATTAGATTTTTTTTTTTTTGCGGATTCGTTTAGTGGTTGAATTTTGTTTTAGGTTAGTACTGTTTTAATGTTCCTGCACACCTTTGGCAAGGCAAGGCTACATCATTTATATTGTAAATACAGGGCAAAGTAAAGCAATAAAATGTAGCTTACTACAATTACTAAAAGAATGTACAGCACTAAAAAAAGATTTTGAGCGATTAGTCTCAGGACTTGAATATGATGTCTCAAACATCTATCTTTGGATGCTTACTGTCAGATCTGCAGAGATGTTGCCATTATGGTGATAAAGGTAAATAACTTGACTTCATTCGATTGTTTTAGTTACATCTTTTGCCTTTTTCATGCTCTTAATGTCAACAATTCAATCATCAGTGTAAGATGCTGGGCAGGGCCCCATCGAGACCCGTTAGCAAGCTAATAACATGATTAAGGCAGGGGAAAGGGTGAGCGAGTCGCACACTTACGCTCTCAGCAAGAGAACGTCTGATAGGTGAAAAATGTAAAGACGAATCTTTAATTGATGCTCCCATTTTCCACGGGTTGAAAAACACACAACCGCACTCAGCGCGCTGGTGAAAATCATGTCCTCATCTGCGTCCATATGCTCGCCAATCAACTCCCACCGCCCGCTACCAAAAAAAACCCCCACTGTGCATAAAGCACAGTTGAAAGCACTTGGAGGGAGAGGATTTTCGCTCATTAGCATAGCCTCACACACACACACACACAAATGCCCTTTTGATGCAATAAAGATCGGCAACTCCTCCAGTAAGTGAAGGACTTAGTTGTTCTCTGGGAGTGATGAATTTTTCAGAGGCAGCCTGGAGGTAAAAACCTGAGAAAAAAGGTTTATGTGTGAATAGTTAAGAAGCAAGAGAGGAGATTCACATCTCCCCCCCCCCCCTTTATTGTCAACTGTACTCATAGATTAAAATCTCAAACACACAGCCCAAGGTACACTGTAGGATTTAGCTCAGCTTAAAGCACAATTATCCACTCGCTGATTTCCATCACAATAGTTGAAACAAAACGACTAAACTATTACAGTGGGCACATATTTGCATTCAATTCACCTTTTTCTCCTGCTTGGATTTCTTGGAAGAAAAAAAAAACAACAATCCAAGGATGCTCATGGGTAGTTTGTGTGACAGAACTGTGGGTGTTTGAAAACGATGTCACATTAATGATTTAAAGTCGGTAATAGGATGTGCTGTGACGCTGAGCCGCCAGCTAAGCGGAGTTTAAGGCGGCGGCGTTAATGTATTCATGAGGAGGAGGGATTACGGCGAGAGAGAGAGACGAGAAAAGAGCGAGCCCAGTGCGGCAGAGCAGCCTGGGCCAAAAGGCCTCGTCCGTGGTGGACGCTGCGGTTATGTGTTGGGGAGTGGAAGCAAAACAAGCCGCCATGCTTCCAAAAACGCATCTGTACTTATGGCCTTGGTTTTCATGATCAAAACGTTACACAAAATCTGACTACAACCAAATCCTACCAAAGCCAATGCAATATTTCACATAGGAAATGATGTCAAACAAAATGAATCGGTTCCAGACAGAAATCCACTAACTGATTTATTGTGCGATTAATTGTAAGTAAAGTTTCCCATAAAGAAATGTGTGTCCACACACCAGTCATGCATACACTCAACCTTTTTCCGGCTCCATTTGAAGCTAAAAATGAGAAGAGGAAGATTCTGCTGTAAAATCGCCTTGCGTATCATATAGTGGTGACTGTTTTGTTTTTTTACTGGTTTAGAAATGCACTGCAATATTTTGACAGTTTTTTTTTTATCATGTAACAATAAAAAGGACAGCACACCATGATGGTAAACATTGATTTATGAATATCTTAATGACAAAGGCTCTCTATTATGGTCATAAAGGCATCAAGATTGATGCCATTCTTGGATTGGGATCTGGTTAAATAAATGGTGGCTAATGTTATTTTTCCACTTTGATTGAGTGGTGACCGGTCATCTGAAGTCAGCTGGAAAAGGCTCCAGAAAAAAAATGCACGTCACATTTTTTTTTACTTCCTCCCCTTTCTTGCTTAATCAGCCGACGCGTTCATAAACATCTCATAAAAAAAATTAAATATTCTGGCGAAGTAGCTAAGCTGCAAAAACATCCGTCAGTGCTCATTTGAAGAAGAAGAAGGCCGTTAATATTGGGTGAATTATGCATTAAGAGTCCATAAAATGCTCTCATATCAGAAAACACAAGCACTCAAGCCATAAAACTGATAAATCGTGACGCCGCATTGCGGAGTAAGATCCGCATGTGGATTGTACTGTTCAACCCTCACATGACAGCAATAAGAAAATACTGGAAATGTCACCCTGAAAATACGAAGAAGACTTTTCCAAAAGTACGAAAAAATTAAAATATTTTTAAAATGACGTTCTTTTGTAAAAGTGTGACAAACTGAGCATTGGAGAGGAATATTTTTGGCACGTGGCCAGCAAGTTACTTTGCATGTTTGCATGTCACGATATCGCATGACGACAAGCGTGAGGCTCAACTCGAGGGGCCTTCAAATGGGAGACAAAATGGTAGAACGTGAGCAAGCACATATTAGCAGCGGCGTTTTGAGCGACAGCCTAATGTGATGAGAGCGGCGGCGTGTGAGGGACAGGCGTGGCGCGCGACGTAGCAGCAAGGCCCGCGGGGGCCGATCCGGGATCATGAGCCAAAAAGCTGGCTCGGTATCCCGCCCCCCAAACCTGCCGTCTCTGCAACGTCACTCTCGCTGCCGTTGGCTGGCCTACTTTTACCCTGGTCTCGATGTCCGTCAAACTGACATTTGATTTAGTCATTTAGTTATTTGTATGCAGCCTTAAATAACATTTACACCCATTGGATTTCTTTTTTTTTTTTAATTCAGCTGCTGAAGACAGCTTGGTATATATACCTATCATGTGTAGAGCCCCCCCCCCCCAAAAAAGCCTCAAGAACCCACGCCTGAAAAGACACAGGCAGTCCGCTATTTTGTTTTGAAGCAGTCATTTCTAGGGTCACTTTGGTCCAAAAATTCAGCCCCTGAAGCCAGTTTTCTTATTGGCATAAATGTTGGGACACTTGCCTAAAACGAGTAGACCCACAAAAAAAGTCCTAATGAACCAAGTCTTTGCAACATTTCGGAAATCCTTAAAACAAAATGTAGCCCCAAAAGCCAGTTTCACTTGACAAAATAAGGCCCATCCATCATAAATTGACCCCGCACCACCCCCGCCCCCCAAAAAGTCCCATGTCGAAAAAGACACACAGCAATTTTGTTTTCAAAGCAGCCATTTTAGGGTTATTTTGCCTAAATTGAATGGACTTTCTAAGAAAATGAATCCCCTGAAACCAGTTACAATTTGGTAGGCATGTATATCATGAGTAGACCCACAAAAAACCCTCAATTAACCCATGTCTCAAGAGACACAAGAAATCTGACATTTTGGTTTGAGGAAGCAATGCTCAGTTTTTGACGATTTCCAGGTTTCCTCAAAAGAAAACTCAGCCCCCCAAAATCTGTTTCTCTTGTCAACATGAACGTTAGTAAGCTTGTCTATCATGTGCAGACCCACAAAAAAGTCTCAAGAAGCCATGTCTAAAAGTCAGCAATTTTCAAGCAGCTATTTTAGGGCCCTTTTGGCGAATTTGAGGGGTCTTTCATAGAAAATGAAGCCTCTGAATTTGGTAGGCACATTCATCATGAGTAGACCCACCAAAAAAGCCTCAAGAATCAATGTCTTAAGAGATGTGGGGAATCAGGAATTTTGGTTAGAGTAACAATTTTTGGCTCGCTTTGATCATTTCCAGTTTTCCTCTAAAGAAGACCCCCAAAATCAATTCCTCTTGTCAAACTATCGTGCAGACCCACAAAAAAGTCTCACAACTAATGTCTAAAATGATGCACCAAGTAAACCTTTTTGGTGAAGCAGAGGCCCTTCGAAGAAAATTGATCCCCCAAACTAAGCCAAATTCACTCCAAAGTTGGTGGGTAAGTCAATCATGACTAGACCAACAAAAAAAATTATTATGAACAGAGTATCTCAGAAGAGGCACAACCATTTCATGCTCATTTTGCATGAATCCTTTAAAAGCGAACTTGACGGCGATCTTGTCCGATTTCTACCAAATTTTCACCACCTGTACTAAACAGATGGGCGACGCAGAATTGAGGAAACGTTCAGTTTTCCTCGCTGCGTGTGGGCGTAGAGCACTGTGTCGAACTTTGACGACTCGCCATGAAAAAAACAACAACAGCTAATAACTGTGTGTGATTAAAGTTTTTCTCTGAAGTGACAACTTCCATTGGATGTGATGAGAGGTGATGAGAGTGCAAGTGTACTTCATAAGTGACTGAAGAAGCATAAAGACAGAAACGTTGATGTTAGATGATAAGAGGAAGTGATCTGATGGCTCGTCAGCTGTTGGCGTGTAGGCGGACACACAGGCAGAACTTTTCACAGCAAACTTGAAAGCATGTTGTTCGCTGTGTGGGCGCTTTAACGTCATATTCCATGAAATGTATATTATTTTGTTGGTGACATACACACAGGGGGTGGGGTGGACTGTTATTCTCTCTCCCCATCAACACCCTAATGCACACATGCAAATATTATGCTAATGCTATGTTAATTGGCGGCGTAGCTGCAAAGCAGCCCTGCTGTTCAAATGACTGGTGAGAAAATAGGTGGGGTCAGTCGCAAGCTGTAAAAGCAGCTCGAAACACAAATAAACAAAACCCTCGGGGATTAGCGGAACAAGGGCCAGTGATAAACGGATGAGCGGAGAGACAGGGAATACAAGGGGGCCAAGGGAATCGGCTCAGGGATACGCAAACATGAAGAGGCAGAGGGAAGAGGAACGAGTGCGGGAAAATGGGCGCGGACGCTCTAAGAGGGATTAAAAGGGGACTTGCAGGGACCACATGAGAAACGGGCAAGAGGTAAAACAAATACATCAGCATGTAAAGGGGTTAGAACAGCAAGGCAATAGAAGGATAGAGACATAATAAATGCAAATGGAGGCAGGATTAAGAAGGGAAAAACTGTAAAAATTAAAAAAAAAAAATCTGAATTTGGTGAGTGGAGGCATAGGAAAGTAAACAAGTAAACATAGATTGATCGGTAAGTAGCAGAAAATCATCCCCAATTTTACACGGTTCATTAAGAAATCATATTGGCATATTGGATAAATTTTGCAGAAATTAACTGATAACATTCACACACAAAAATCAATAAATATGCAACATTTCTATTAATTCAAGTATGTTGTATATTTTGTATAGCCTAAAATATTCTATAAAGAACTTTTTCTGCCATCACTACTTGCTGGTTGAGTGTGGAAAAATGGTGACAATTCAGTGAGAACAGGTACAAAATCTTATTTTATTTCAATTTGAAAATAACTACTTTTTCATAGCATAGAAAATTGAATCCCAACAAATGATCATTTTACACAAAACATTGTGGATTTCTTATTTTGTATGAAACTATACTAAATTTTAAAGACGGATTAGTTTGTGGATGTTTCTATAGTTTCTACTTCCTATTGTACAGCGTGGTTTAAAAAAAAGCATATATATAAATGTTTTTGTTGTTGTTGTTATTGTTGGTTGAAAAGATTGGGATTAAGTACAATAACAACTCTTCTACTAATTACAGTGCTTTTTGTATGAAATCCTACTAAATTTTGTCAAGAACAATCTGTGGGTTTTCTTAACACACCACTTCCTGGTTTATTCCAAAAATGTCATAGAACAAATGTAAATTGTTGCATGTATGAAATACTACAAAATTCTATATAGAAAACATGCTGTCTACATTTCTATTACTTTTTCTGACCTCACCTTGTTCTAGTTTAGTACCAAAACACAATGACGTGGAAAAGTATACAAAATTCTGCAATATGTTGTTCATCATTTCAAATGACAGACGATTGTTATTTAAGTAGTCCCAAGTTTTTGTATGAAATCCTATTAAATTCTCCCAAGACACAGTCCGTATGTTTACCTTTATTAACTGTACACTTTTCTACTAAAACTTTGCACACATTGCGATGCAGGAGCACAAATCTAATTGAGTTTTTCCAACAAAGTGTGCAAAAGTTGCAACAATGCTCAATTTCCTGTTATAGTGCTGCAGAAGGTCAAAAAAAGAGGACATGAATATGAGTGGAAGGAAGTACTCAGGAGATTCTTGATCCTACCAGGATGGACTCTCCCGACAGCTCGTGTTGCAAGACATAATTGTTTGGAGGATTGAGAGTTGTGAAACATTACAGTCGGCTAAATAAATAAGGCGCCCAGCGGGTTTTCTTATGAATCTGTCAGGGGGGGTTGCATGCGGCGGGCGGGCCTGGAGCGCTTCTGCTGGTGTGCTGTAATGTGTGAGAGCTCGGTGGGCCCTGGCAGGAGCGTCGCTATTTGGAAGCCGTCGGTGTCCGTTGCATGCCAAGCAGCCACAGCCCCCCCCCCCCCACCCACACACACACATACACACACACTCCTCAAAAACAACCCTCGCTGGAGCCCCGGTGGCTGCCAGCTTCTCAGACAGCCCACCGCTGACCCCTCCAGGCCTGGAAACTGTCGACCGGCCAAGGAAACCGAAAAGTCCGCCGGGCCTTTTTCCTCCCCCCGCTAAGTCTCGGAGATTGTCGCCTCGTTGGGCCTTCACTTTGCCCCTGGAAAGACAGAACGATGGGGCTTGTAATTTTAATTCCATCGCCTCGCTCGCTTCATTTGGCTCCAAGATTTAAAAGCCCGTTTATTTGTCTCTTAGCTTAGGATACATCTTCGCCACCACAAAGAATTCTCCCGCACGCGTGAGCACACAACACGGGTGCCAAAAGCCACAGCTGACAGCCATGTGTCCTGACAGTTGACTTTGAATCCCACTTGAGACCAACTTGCTTTCTTTTGCGCATTATTTTTGTGTTTGGAGACGAGGGAGGGCGGACAGAAAAATCTTGTCAGCATGCATTTGTAAGCACATTTGCACCAGCTGGCTCCGTCTTGCTCCTTCCCCCGGGCTGGAATTGTTAGGACTTTTGTCAGTTGGGACAAATCCAGGACAATCCAGCTGGATGCAGGTCAATCCAGAATTTTCTCCAACCCATGAAATTTCAAATAATCCATGAACAAAATGCTGAAACAATGACATTTAACTGATATCCAAAATATTTAAAATACCAAATAACTATCAAGTACTCCCTAATATTTATATATATATATATATATATATATATATATATATATATATATATATATATATATATATATATATATATATATATATATATATATATATATATCGTGCTTGTCTCTATCCTCTTAATGAACGATTTACATGTCAAATATAACAGATAACATAAATTTCATGATGTTGTTGATGTTTTCCGTGTATTTGTTGAAACAATTTGTTTTATCACAGAAGCATTTCAAATAGTAGTAATTAATACTAGTAATTAATTGTGTCTCTCAGCATACACACCACCCTAAAACCTTGTCATCAAAAGGAAGATAAAGAAAACTTCTGACAGTGGGTAGATTTCAGTTAAGTCTTGTCGTCTATTTTTCATTTTATTGTACTTTACTCAAGGTTAAGACAATTTGTTTTCTTTTTTTTTAATGGACTTCGTTCTTTGCCACTTAGCATAGCAGCTAATAGCTAGCATGTACTCTTTAGCAAAAACTAACATTAGCTTTGAAATCAAATGGTGAGTTTTTCAATAATGTTGGCACCCTCCAATTCTGGAACGAGCGTCCACGACGCAAAGGCTACAAAAAAGACGGCAAGTATGATGATAGAGAGGGATTGCGGGTGTTAAGGCTGAACTTGCAACAGCTGCTGTACTGTATGGTGAGGCTAAGAAGGATTTCCTGGATGGCGGTGTCCTAATGACGTTAATGTCAGTTCGCAGACGACCCATTAGGGCCCCTTCAGCGGCCACACCATAATGGCCTTTGCTGGCCCCGGCCGTTAGTCTGCATGTAGCGGATCTAGCATGGATTTATTGTGATGTTCGGGGATTACACCCTCAGTGAGCAGTGTATTATGAGTAGATTTAGGTCTATAACTCCTGAAGATAAATCAGAGAGGGGAGTTTGGAGCCATTGTTTAAACAGCACGTTAGTCGTGACTGCAATTCAGGACAAAAATCCTTAATATTATTCAATGGCAGGCAATTGTTGGCACAAAACTTGCTTTTAATGATTTTCAATAGAAGCGTTTGGATGCTATTAATAATAAAAAACTGTTGCCTCATTCTTTACCCGCTCTCCCTTGTTCGTAATGATCCATAAAAGAGGATTGATTGCAGAGTAATAGACAACCATAGTGAATCATGCAGGGGAAAAAAATAAAGAAATACAGCAGAACCTCAAACAATTAACACAATCTTGACTGGAATTCTGGCCAACTGCTGATTCAATAACATGCACATGATTGTTTTAAACTTATGCATCATAGTACATAATCAATAGCAAAAAGACACAGGAAGACAGCCATTTACAGGGGTCCTTTTAAGAAATTTTGCCCCTGAAGCCAGTTATACTTTGTGTGGAAGTTGGTTTATGTCAATCATGAGTAGACCCTCAAACAAATAATCTCACTACACAGTAGGGTGGCCATTTCCATAAGGTCAAAAAGGAGTGTTTCCTCGCTTTAACGCGGTTCATTTTCACAGCCTTGCTGATTCGCTGATTTTTTTAGCGGCATTGTATTCAAGCATTTATATTTGACGCAGATTCGCGGTAGTTATAAAATAAATGACGCAATTGGCAACAGCACGGGAGGAATTCGAATCAGTGTAACAAGTTGACAGTGACATACTGTTAAGAAATATGTTTGTAGTCAATAAGGATGTTGAAAATTTTGACGGCCTTGCAACGGAATGAACGACGAATCGATCCCCCAATGTTATTACAACTGGGCTCCGGTGTTGAAGGTAAATATATATGGAGTTATGTATCCGCAGATGTGACATTTGTTTGTTAATTTAAAATATATATATTGAAGGTTCATAATAATAAACTTATGCTTGTGTGAACGCCACAGGTGTAAACTCTGAAATGTTTTTCAAATTTTGTTTCTATCTGCTTTAGGAGCTGGGATATCAATTATTTTTAAAGGTGCATGTCGCAAGATACAGAGTTTTTGGCGATTTGCGACCCCTCTGGAGAAAAGCGGAATGGAAGCCAGCGATGTGCACACGCCCAGAGTGCCGAGACGTTTGGTAGTGGTAGTTTTATTGTGCATTGCTTATCATAAATAAACCCTATCGCATTTTTGTGACCAGGTCTGACCTTTTTAGCAAGGAGAAAGCAAGCTTTGAGTCCCGTTTCATCATTTTAGGTTTTTCCACCTACTCCAATAATAACGCTGCTCCAATATTGATCCATGTCCTTCTACGACGCTTGTGCAACTTAGATTTTGCCTTTTTGTCACCCTAGACCGTGTTATTCTTTCCTGCTCGGTATTCTGACACTGGTCAGAGGTCGCAGGTTAGATTTTTCCCTTGGTCAGAGTCAGCTCCGTGGACAACCCCCGTTGCATGTCGCCAAACTTTCAGCCCGATGGTCAAACAGAATGAGTCACTGGGAAACGGAGGGTCCCACTGCAGTATTGGTTTATTGTTATTTTGACACACTTCTATATCAGCTGTGGCACACACTTGTCTTTTGCTACGGACTCGTAAAAAAAAACTGTAAAAACACTCCCAAACACTTTTGCCTTCCCAGCCAGCGCTTCTGTGGAGAGAGAGAGAGAGAGAGAGAGAGAGAGAGAGAGAGAGAGAGAGAGAGAGAGAGAGAGAGAGAGAGAGAGAGAGAGATAGCACGCGCCTGACTTCACAAAAGCTGAGATTTTGTCCCACCGATCATTATTTCACTCTACAGGAAAATAGGGGCGACAGCCACTGTGCCACAGTAGTGTCTCCTGTCCATTATACAATTCTTAAAACATGTGTGGTTGAAAAATATGGTTATTTTAACACTCCAATTTGCGTCAATATTGCGACGTGCACCTTTAATATTGCCCCAAAACATAACTTATTTTGAAAAACTAATAACAAGGAAAAAACAAATCTTCAATGATGACGCACCTCTTGCTTTAAGCTTCTCCTTCCCCGTGTGACATTCTGACTGCTTTGCCCTGACTGCTCACGTCGACATCACACTGGCAAAGCGTGCAGAAACCGTCAAGTCTCGACTGCTTTTGGCCAGGAAATTGAAATATCTTTCATCTATTTAATATTAAAAGATGACCAGCGTCTTGGCATTTTTGCTAGCGCTGCCTATTCCCTTTTTGTCAAAGAAGACAGTGAGGAAATGACAGTCAGTATAGTAAGATTTGTTTACATTTATTGAACCAATGATTACGGTTGGAAGGGTTACTATTAAAATGTAATCTGTTACAGTTACAAATTACCTGTTAAAAAATTTAGTTAGTAACGTAATCCAAGTACCATAATATTAAAGTAATGTAACTGGATTACTTTTGGATTACTCCAATATTGCGTATGGTCATGAAGACAAAATAAAAATAAATATCACCACAACTTATATTCTATACAATGTGTTTGCGGGTGATTGGGACCCGGGCAGCCTACAAATACCAAAAATCCTTGTGTAATTAAAAAGCATGTAGGCTATTGGATTGATTGATTGATTGATTGATTGAAGGCCATATGCTGTTTTCGAACTGTCACTGAAAGCAAACACACCTCACAGTTTGATAGATAGATAGATAGATAGATAGATAGATAGATAGATAGATAGATAGATAGATAGATAGATAGATAGATAGATAGATAGATAGATAGATAGATAGATAGATAGATAGATAGATTCAATGAAGATGATGATGCGTGACATCACCTACAAAATTAACTTTTATCCCAGTCACAAGTTTAGCCGTGTACATGTTGCACATAATGTTTAAATAGTGCATTGGTGGGAGGACGATTTGTTTGTTTGTTTGGAGGTGTAACTCACATTATGGTTGTAGGCTAGCGGGCTAGCTAGCAAGAAGCTACAATGCGTAGCTTGCCGCTGGACTCTTAGCTCAAACTTTCGCTCCGAGTAAATTCCAGTGAATACCGGTCGTCATTTCTCCTCCCGTCCGTGAAGCTTTTTCAAACTGCCAGCGTGTGGAGGACACGACTAGTCAGGTTGTTCGTTCCCAACTCCCCGACATGTAACAACGTTCCCATTCGCGCGGGCGTCCACGCGCTCTCTTGCACTCTGTCCTTCTCTCTCGCTCTCTCTCTCACCCTCTTTCACACTCTCTCTAGCGTAGCAATTGTAATCCCTTGAAGTAATCCCCATTTTTAACTCTTTCACTGCCACTGACGTTTAAAGACGTCAAGTAAAAACCTACGCTTCACTGCCAATGACGTCAAAAGACGTCATCCAATGATTTTTTTTTTTTTTTTTTGAAACGGGTAGAGGAAACCCTTCCGCATGTCTGGTAAAAGTTTCAAGTCTGTCTGTTGTGCCTAATGACTATTTTTGGCCCCTAGAGGGCAGCGATGACTCTCTTTTGACAAGATCGGGTGGGCGTCAGTAGAGGCGGAGCTAGAGCGTCGAGCAGGAGATGAGAATGGAAGACAAAGGAAAAATGGCGGCCGGTCGCGAGGAGCTCACACCCGAGACGTTTTTTTCAAAGACCAAAAGCATCGCTGAAAAAGCACATTGTTGACGACGATGATCATCATCGATGATGAAGATGAGGGTGACTCCGTGGTTGGAAAGCATTGACGCGGCAGTAGAAGACGTTAGATGGAGCTAGATGGAGGAGGGAACGGGCAATGGCGAGCGTTTGCAAGCAGCTCTACACTTACAAGACAAAAGGCATCGACCAACGCTAAAATAGTACATTGATGACGACGGTGATCATCCTCGATGATGATGAAGGTGAATCCGAGCTTGACGGCGAAATTGGAACCGCTAACGCGGTGGCTATGACGGTGTCGTAACGCGGAGCGCAACCGAGCACGCACAGGCGGACGTTCGATCGGACGACGGAGAGTGCCCCGAGTCCAATGCATATTCATCGGAGGAAGTGTGTACAGTCTGCTACTTGCTTTTTATTCCCCGGAAAAAAAGGCCGTCAAGAAAGTGTAACGTTTGCACGCAAAACGGACCAATGTGAAAGTGAAAGTAAACTGTTGTGCGAGTCCTGGCGTCTCCTTGCACGCAGGAGAGCGTTACAAAAGGAAAAACTGTATTTGAAACATCCACATAATTGTAAGTAGTACCACAGTTGCACACATTTGTAAATAGTTTGCGAAATTGTTTTGTCAAATTGTTACACTGTTGAATGGAAATTAACGTATTTTGCAATCAAAAAACACTTTTTCATTGTTGGTGAAAGCGTTTTACAGAAGTAAAGCACTATTTAGGTGTTTGTGGCATCATTCATGGACAAAAAGAAGTGTACAATTCACTAGAGTGCATGAAATAACATTGTTTCACAAAAAGCTCTTTTTCTCCGTTTTTTGTTTCAAAAGAGAGAATTTCGGTGAAAGTAACCATTTTCTATTGTTGATTACTGAAGAACGGAATAAGGTAGAAACAAACTGTGTTTCCATAGTCCAAACACAACATTTTCTGTGGACCTTGAAAGATCACTCAAAATGCTTAAATCGGCTGGCAGTGGGGACAACCCGTTTCTGAAAACGTCTGGCAGTGAAAGAGTTAATAAATGTATCTGTAATCTGATTACATGTTTTTTTCCCTGTAACTGTAATGGAATACAGTTTTTTTTTTAAATTGTAATCTGATTACATAATTGCGGTACATGTATCCCGTTACTCCCCAAGCCTGCCAATGATATACGAGATTTTAAACTGAAGCCACTCCTGGCCAATACAGACCAGTTGTGAAAAACAGGGGTGGGGCTGATGTTGCGTCACATCAAATCAACCACTGCTCATTTTCTTTAAAAGGCGGACAAACCAGCGTCAGGCTTAGGGTTGCGCAGGACGCAGGACACGTCACTGAAACGTAGGACTGTCCGGCCTAAATCCGGACGTCTGGCCATCCTACGACACAGGCAGTTGGCCATTCAGTTTGAAGCAGCCATTCTGAGGTCATTCTGACCATTGCCAGGGGTTCTCCAAAGAAAACTCATCTCCCAAAGTCAGTTTCACTCATCAGCATAGAAAGTCTCAAGAAGCTAATTTTTGCCAAATATTTCTGTTTCTGGGCTGTCAGTATGGAGGCATGCAGCTAGTCAAGTCTACCATGAGCAGACCCACAAGACAGTTGCCAATGTTGAAAAAGACACAGAAAGTCAGATATTTTGGTTTGAAGCAGCCATTTTAGGGTTATTGTGGCAATTTCCAAGGGTCCTTCAAAGAAAATGCAACTCCCAAAGCCAGTTTGAAGGATTATACAGTATTAAATCACACTTTTTGTTATATAATGCAACTTAAGCGACTGAATGGATCGGCAACTATTCGTAATCATATTTTGCGTTGAACATAAACACCTCTTATGAGTCGGAACCTAGTGTTATGGAGCGAGACATCAACTCTCCCTCTTGTCCCGTTGCTTGATGGAAATAAATGCAGAGCGCGAGCATGCCTAAGCAGCCGCGCGCCGACCTTCTTTACAAGGCCTGGGAGAGCCCGATGGTGACCGCAAATGAACACAGGCCCATAAACACAGATAGAGCTTGACGTTGACACACGAGCCCGCCAGAACAACTCCAGTTCTGTGGGATAGCTTGACCTAAAATGATGTTTGCCATTCACCCTGATGCTCAAATGCGTCACTTTGGTATAAATCCACATGCACTTCCTATTGTTTGATGCCAGCAAACAAACATTTTCTTACCGTGCACATTCATCTCTACCTCAACCTCCTAAATAATCCTTTAAAGGTTCTGATAATGTTTCATTTCATGCCGTGGACTTCAGTGCTTCACAAGTACAAGGTAATAATAGCCATCCATCCATTTTCTCCCGACCATTGCCGATGGGTGTTACACACTATATAATAGAAAGTATTTTTAAAAGGGTGTTGTTACGTGTTTATGTGTACAGAACATGGCAACGTTGTGTCCTTGTTTCTGGGCCAATCAATCAGTCTTGAAATGGAGCCTTGTGCCACTTTTTGGCCACAGCCTGCCAACTGTCACTTATCAGACTCAAGTACGCAGTCTCCAAAGTGTTCAATAAACAAAGCCGGCGGTGCAGGAGGACAGATTTCTCTCTCTTCGCGCTGTGCGCCCGCAAGCTTGCCAACGTGTCAGATCCGTGCAGACAGTGACAGACAGTCGCGGTGTACCTGTGTCACATATACAGACTCACACATAGACGCTTGTTATTCAGTTTGTGGATGATGTCCTTTCTCTTTGAGTGCTGAAAACTTTCAAACCGTCCTGTTCATCATTTCATTGCAATACAGTCTCGGCTAATATTTTCAAAGAACGCTGGCAAATGTCGACGTTATGACCTCGGCTCCCGCGGTCATCTTTTGACAGGTTATCGCTCAAAACATTTATCAGTTTCTTTGTCGGAGGCACAAAAGCAAATTTGTGAAAGGAGATGGACCTTTTGGCTGGTGGAGCCCTGAAAACCAACAGAGAAACAAATCTGACCTTTGAAGTCAACCACCTCAAACAACTTTTCTTGATGCAGATGGAAAAAGAAAAAGGACTGAAATAATCTTTCACTTTGAGGATCTTGTGTTTAATAACTATTAAAAATGTATAGCGCCTGTGCTTTTATTTACATGGTAAATTGTCTGTTGTTTGTTCGTGATTTCATTTGGTTCTCAGCCAATCCTCTCCTCCCTACCCGAGCATTCACATGACCTGTGACTCATCTTCCAATTAGTCCACCTGTCTCAGGCCCCGTCCACACGATAGCGCGTTTCAATGTATCCGCACAAGTTTCTTACCGTTTGGGCAGTTTGTCCACACAGCGGCACCATTTCGGAGCTTGAAATCAATCACTTTTGTAACCGGGCTCCAGAGTGGAAAGATTTCAAAAAGCGCCCCATACGCTCCAATGTGGACAGCCGATGCAGAATACTCCTCCAGTGTCTTCTTTTGGACACACGCATGTCTTAAAACGTTTCTGTGTGTACACGATTTGTTTAAGAAACTAAGCTTTCCTTCTGTGTAAACAGGGCCTCAGTTTCACCTTCCCACTTGTATACTGTGTTGATTTTGTTGAACTTTTGTCCACCCGCCTGGAATTCTTTTCATTTGAAATGCATTAAAGCTCCTCAAGTGATTTGAATATTCATGTCCAATAGTGGTTGACTTGTTTGTCAACTTTAATTCTGACTACACTGACCATCCTAGGGTTGCAACAATTAATCGACAACTAATAAATTATCAACTATCTTATCTATCAAGTATCTAAAAGTTTATTTTATACCCAATTCATCAATTAATGAACAGATGACTATTAGTTGCAGCTTGCTATTCCTTTAAAAACATGTAGTGCCAGACCCTAATTTATTATTATTATTATGGCCAAATTCATTATTCCAACAGATTTTTTTGGTTTTTGGTTTTTAAGGTGGAAAGGACACACAAGTGGCAACTTGTGTTTGAGATGTGAAATTGTCCAATAGTCAAAATGGATACATTCTGAATAGTGCAGGTTACGCTACAAGTTACCAGGTTTGAATCATTGTGTCTATACAAAATTATGTCAAAAACAAACATTTTAGACTCTTCTTGTATATTTTACAGGCAGAAAATTCACCATATAAAATGTCCCTCAAACGAGCGAAATAATGTCGGGATTACATGTTCAAATGCATTTCCTTCCTAGTATTAAGGATTGTATTGAACAGAAATGTAAATATGTCATATGAAATTCACATCCTATGAGTCGTTTCTGCTTGTACAATACAGTTTCTGTGAAGACCTGCATTGATGGTTTACACTTCTTCATTTGTGGAATAATGCTCCATTTGACCATTTGATTTCAACATGCATGCATTAGACTGGATTATATCCTAATTGTGCATTGTACCCTTCGTGTTCTTTGAAAATGGCCGGCGTGTTAATCACAGCAGTAAGGGGAGGAGGGCCAAGGGCGGGGACCACACAGACATAAACAAACCTCAGGAGGGAGGAAAAGGAGGAGGGGACGACGGATGCGGGTTGACACTCGCTACGTCTGCAAATCTTTGGGAAAGTGATCGCCCCTCTGTTCGTCGACAGCCCCTCGGTCGGGATTCCGGGGAGGTTGGAACCGCACCAGGACCCGTCTGCCCTACATGGTCAACTTGTCAAGTAGGACCCCCAAGGTGGGAAAATGAGCCTGGAGATTCACTTAGATGCTTGGCCCAAAGTGACACAGGAAGCCACTCTCGCTCAACAGATTAGGAAAAGGCAATTCCGTTTAGGGGGCAAATAAGTGTTTGCGTATTTAATGAGAACATCACTTAGAGCAGTAATTCCAAAATGGTTGTATGTGTAGCACTTGTGGTATTGCACTTTTAAGTACAACAAATTTCCCTTTAATCTTTAGCAATTGTTTTGCATCAGTTGCATCTCCATTGCGATTGATTTGATGTCTTTGCGCTTTTTTACATTTTGTCATTTGTGAAGGTTGAAAACAATAACGAGTCTTTTTTGCACAAGCACAGAGATATGCTTTCAGTTTACTATGAAGCAAAAATAAAAAGTCCTTCAAAAATAAATTTGTGAGTAAAGTAGATACGCGAGTACAGTATTGATATTTTATTTCCCATTGCTACATACGGTGTGTGTCTGCATGTGGGGGCGCTTGCATGTGCCTCCATTTTTTTTTTTCTTAAGCAGGGAGCATATTAAAAGACATGCACTGTGTGTGCATGTGTGTGTGTGTGTAAGGAAAGATGTTGGACGTGTCCCCGTTTTTGCACGCCGCCCATTTCCTTCCCTCCGCAAATCTCGCGGTGACATTTGGGAGCAATTTTGAAGTGCGCCCGCAAAGGTTGTCAAGGGATTAATCTCATCTCACGCTGGGGCAAAAGAAGCAGAAAAAAAAGGCTTCCTCCAAGAATTAAACACAATTTACCCATCAAGACACATCTTTCAGGACAGAAGACAAGCATAAATAATATCTCCTCGGTCCAGATTTGCTAATTTACAAGCTTAGCATCTCCAAATGTTATTAAGAGCAATGACGAGGTTAGCAGAAGGCGCTGTAGGGAATGATTTGTTATCCGGCCCAGCAGCAGCCGGGAAAGAAAAAGCACATGTTGGAGCGCTCAGATAGAAAGAGAGACATACCTGACACCCCCCCCCCCCCTCCTCTTGCTTCCCACTCCCACAATGCAACAGCAAGCGCTCACCTCGGGCTGGCAGATCCCGAACTTGGCATGGCCCTCGCTAATGTTCTTTTCTCTCCCGTCTCATTCTCCTTTCCCCTTTTTTTTTCTCTTCCGCCCCTTCCGCTTCTTTCCGTATTTCTTCCCACTCGAGGCTTCAAACATCAAATGGAGCATTTGGGAATTTTGGCATCTCGCTCAGATATTCAGTTCAAGTGAACAGCCACGTCTGTGTGGCTCTTGAAAAAAAAAAAGTGTTTTTGTCACTTTTGTCGATCTATCGTTGCCTTAAATTATGTATCATGCCATATCATTATTGTGCCGCTGGAAATTCTCCTATTTCACTATTACATTGATTTACTACAAATCATGGAGGCTGGTTATCTTTGTTGGGATACCTACGCTGGCGATGTATACTGGCAGGCAGAACAATGAAATGCGCTTCCACTTGAAGGCAGAAAATACAATTAACCTGTGTGTCCACCTGTTGCCATACATACAACAGAAAAAAATATTAAGTAAATTTGTGGGAGACAAGATCAGCATTACTTCACTATATTCACTTTTATGTGACCATCTCTGCATGTAAAATATGTGCCAACTGCCTTGGCTCAATAAATGTTAGGAAGAACTGATATAAAGTATATACGCAAGTGAAAGTGTATTTGTACTTTACCTAATTGTTAGAAGAGCGATGTTATCACTTTTTTTAAGACTGTGAACTTTTCTTGAACATGGCATATAGTTTACTCAAATAACATATGGAGATTTTTTATTCATAGGTTTATGTAAACCTTTCTAGACTTGTTTTTTACTCTAGACAGATATGTTATGAATTCAATGCATTGGGGCTGTTACAATTGTCAACGAGTCGCTCAGTTACAATAGAGCTTTCTGCCACTTGGTGGCAATTAGGCAAATGTCAGTTACTGACCTGTACACAATAAGTATAGAAAAGGAAACCGAACAACGAAATTCACGACTAAGTATTAAAAACAAAAATCTATGTTTATGCCTTACCTCAGCATTGTTTTTCCTGTGGCAAAATCTATTACCTGTAGTTATTTTTGTGTTAGTAAATAGGACTCAAGACTCTGAGCTTAATTTGATGTTGGAATTATTTGATTGTTTTGCATCTTGTTGGATGTCAAAGTTCACACATTAACAAATGTCTTTTTGATGATCACATTGTTTCATGTTATTTGATATTGTTACAGCTTTTTATAAGTGTATTTTATTTCATAATTGAATACAATCTAATATCTGAATGGAAAATTTTGTACAAGAAATACAGTTTTAAAGAACCCTTGCTTTGTTTTTATTATATTGTTTTCTGTAGTTCTTATTTATTAATTGTTTTATTGTTTTCTTTTAAAATATCAGCCTTTTCCTACAGTACAAGATTGATACATCAAATGTATTCTTTTTGTGTCTAATTTTACACTGATTTTTTTTGTTTAAAACACTGAACATAAAACATACAAATAAATAACAAAAACTAGTAAATTACCGATATGCCTTTTCATGGACTAACATAGCACCAACATAGCACTAACATAGGCTGACATTCACATAGGCAACATGACAACCGTTTCTAAAAACACAGCCGCAGATGTGTCACAGTTGTTTGTTGATGTGTTGTTGTTTTTTTTATATTGAAGGACTATAATAATAATTTTAGGTTTGTGTGAACGACACATGTGTAAGCTCTGAAATGTTTTTAGAAGTATGTTTCTATCTGCTTCAGGAGCTGAGATATCAATTATTTAGTAGGCATTGACAATATTGTTGAATATCTAGAGGGGTGGCCGCCGGGGGGCACGTGAGGTGGCCGGGGGGGTGGGGGGTCGTGGCCTTGGGTCGTGGCCGTGGCCACCCCTGGCCACCACATGCCTCCGCCATTGTTGTAGAGAGGTTGGCGATATAAGAAAAGGTCACAATATTGTAAAAAAATTAGCTCATACTAAAAAAAATACAGACAGACACACACACTGTTGAGCTTTTGTACATAACAGCAATGCAAATAAACAACCTACAATCTCTAATAACACTGAATATTGAGGCACGTACTTGCTAATGCACACACACGTTGAGTTCCTCCAAATATTGACTCGTTTCACAAGCATATTACGTTCCCCTTCCTCTGACCATTAGCGTGGATTTTAAACGTAGAAGAGCCAAAACATGCCTTGTGAAAATTAAACGGCACTACAAAACTAGCCACCATAGGGTGCTAGAACTGCACAAATGGAAATCAAACAGATTTTTTTATACAAGAACTGCTTTTAATATCGTGACATGATGACGATGATATTTTGGCAGTTTCAATATCGCAATATCACGATATTGCTGTTATCGTTACTTCCCTAATTAGTATTATTAATGACAATCATCATCATCATATTAATAATAATAGCAATAATAATAGTAATAATAATAATAATAATAGTGCAGTAGTAGTAATAATAATTGATATAAAGTAATATATTTTGTAACATTAATGCTGCAACAGGTGCAATTTTTTAAATGAAACATCAGCTATAAATTATTGTACAATGCATGGTAAAATCCATATTGTGCATGCTTTAGTTTGTCAAACTTAAAAACTAAAAGAAAAGAAAATATCTCAAAAAGCTGATGTGCTAGAAACAATAAATACCTTGTTTTGTACTTATTGTTTTGCTAGGGCGCCCCAGTAGGAAGAAAATAAGAAATAACTCCCCAACCTTCCGCTGCAACTGTAAATACAGGGAGTCCTCGAGTTCCGTTCGTCCACTGGCGATGTAACCCGAATTTCTACTTAAGTCGGATTTCACCGTTAAAGTCAATATTTACATCAAAATACTTTGTACAGTAATCTTAAAAAAATTAAATTTTTGAGCGACCCGGGAGAGCCGGAACCAAGATTTGGTGTTTTCGCACCGACATTCATTGTTGACGGACAGCAGACTTAAACATGGAAATGTGACGCACCTGATGGCGAGCCAATCTGCTGATGGACATCCGTTGTTGGAGGTAACAACAACACAACTTTATATAACTTTAAAAAGGCTTGATTATTATGGCAAATTAACAAAAAAGAAGATGCTACGGATGAGGCACCGGCGCCGTAAAGTCGGAATGGCATAGGTCGCGTCCGATATAACTCAGACTCCCTGAAGTATGGAGAAAGATCAAAATATCGTATCCGTGATAAAGTTTTGTGTCCATGATAAATGATTCGTTTTCGTAACAGTAATGTTTCGTGTGTTCGCATGTCAAAAATGTGTTTGTGAATTTTTTTCTTGTGAGTACGAATCAAAATTGTGCATGTGTGGATTTTTTTCTTGCGGATACAACTTCTCGGTTTTGAATACGCCTCCACTGCTGTGGATACGAATCCAGAACATGCAAATTACAATTACGTCACGGGCAGGTCACGGGGGAAACTAGTCGAGCTGCAATTTCTCCACCTGCGCATGCGCCGAGATTTCTTTTTCCTTTTTTTATGTGCATGCGCCAAGAAGATAGATCGCAAAAATGCGTATTTAAAATAATAATAATAATAATGCTAATGAAATAAAAAAATAATTGGATACTGACGTTAACGTTATCTGCTGCAATGACACTTTTTATTTTATTTAAGTAAATTTTACTTTATTATTTAAAAAAAAATTATAATAAGATTTAAAAAAAACATTTCTATAAAATAAATTGGATACTGATGTTGTTAACATTACTTGTTGCAATGACGCTTTTTATTTTATATAATTTCATTATTTAAAAAAATAAAAACAATTAAATAAAAAACATTTAAATAAAATAAATTGGATACTGACAATGTTAATGTTTTCTGCTGCAATGACGCAACTGTGAGATACCCCGTCCAAACCGCGTGCGTCCACCATTTTTGCGATCTTCTATCTTCTTGGAGCATTTAAAAAAACAACAACAACAACAAAAAATGGCACAGGCGCAGATGGAGGAATCGCGGCTCGACTAGTTTCCCCTGTGACCTGCCTGTGATGTAATTGTAATTTGCATGTTCTGGATTTGTAACCACAGCAGTGGAGGCGTATTCAAAACCGAGGAGCCGTACCCGCAAGAAGAAAATCCACACGCGCACAATTTTGATCCGAACTCACAAGAAAAAAATTCACAAACACATTTTTGATATGCGAACACACGAAACATTACTGTTATGGATACGAATCATTTATCATGGATACAAAACTTTATCACGGATACGCCTTCGTTTTTTTTATGGCTACGCCTTTTTGACAGTGATCTTACTCCATACTTTAGTAGCATTCGTCTCTAAAATGAGTGTTAGTACGCCTCTGCAGAGGAGCTAATACTGATTGTGCACTCTCTGACAATGAGAGCGGCAGTGCTACAGCCATCTATGTGTAATTACACTTTATTCTAGTACGGCAATTTCAAATAAGCATGTTTTAAGCGGTGACGCCTCCCCTCCTCGCTTTGCACGGTGCCCCCCTATTTGAGAAGGACTGGTTTAGGGACACATAAAGAGTTCTCCGATGAAATGTTTTTGTTGTTGAGTGTTACATGGCAAATAACTTGTGTAAAAATGAACCAAATGCAACAAAACAGCTATTACTTTTGCTACAAGGGTCATTTAGACTGATAGAAAATGTTCTTTTTTTTTTAAATTAGTAAATGTCAAAGCATTGGTGTGACTGAGTAAACGACTTCCAGTCTTTTGCACTGTGTCGCGTAGCTCACAGCCTGCCAGATGGTAGCAATTCAACACATGAAAAGTCAAACGGGCAAAATAATGTTCTCGTTCCGATATCCAGTCAAAGTCTCTGAGGCTCTTCCAAAAATGTGTTTATCGCTTGGGTTTCGGTCCTCCCGCCAAAAGTTTTGGTCCGATTCAAACTTTTCCCCCGTAAATAACAAAGTGCCTGCTGAATTTAGAATGCTGCACTTTCTTTTCTAAGCTGACAAGGCGCGAACACCTCGCATCTCGATGTCTTTTGTGCGTGTGTGCGCGTGTGGGCGTGCGTGCGCACATGCGCAAATGTGTGTGTGTGTGTGTGCGTGTGTGTGTGCGTGCGCGCGTGTGTGTGTGTGTGTGTGTGTGTGTGTGTGTGTGCGTGTGTGTGTGTGTGTGTGTGTGTGTGCGTGTGTGTGTGTGTGTGTGTGTGTGTGTGTGTGCGTTCTCTGGGAGAATATTTTTGATCTGCGCTGGCTGTTTATCTTGCCGGAACAGGAGTCTCCCGTCACTCCAGCCCCTTTCTGATCCTGACAGATGAGTTCAACCTGCAGCCCGCAGCCACCGAGGGGAAGAGATGCATAAGGGGGGGGGGTTCCTTGGCGTGGGTTTGTGTGCAAGAGAATGAACAGATGGATACAGCCAAACAGAAATAGGGGTGAAAGTAAAGGAAAGAAAAGGAGAGGAGAACAGAGATGCTGCTTAGCCTCACCTGCCAGTCTGTGTTAGTGAGGATGAGCCCGAGTTCCTGCTTGTGGAAGCTTAGTGTCAAAGGTGCGACTGCAGGGCTCTGTTTGACACACGCTCGTGTGTGTGTGAGAGAGAGAGACCGTGTGTGTGCGGGGGCGTGTGTCTTCGTGCCCAGTAGGGGTTTCCCCCCTGCACCGTTCCCACTTCGCACCTCCTTGCAAGATCACCTCCGTCTGTTACCGTCACTCGAGGGAGACGACTTGCAGCTCCTCGAGAAACCGGCCGAGACGACGCTAATCTCCATCCGACTCATCGCATGATACATTTGTTTAACTTTTTTCTTTCTTTCTCACCGGTTTTCACCATTGCTGTTGTTAGACAGAGGAAAAGATACAAAGTTGTTTGACACAAAGCAACATAATACAAATACTCTTTGGGGTCCATCCACCAATTGGAATGAAACACTGCGGTACCTAATCCTGATTGACAAATTTAATTCATTCCAGGACCTAACTCAAATCACTCCTATCTCAAATTTTGTTTCCCATTGAAATGGAGTGCCAATAATGCGGGTCTAGCTCCCCCAAAAAATACCAAGGCAAAGACAAGATGGTGTCCACTCAGCAGGTAATGTATACTAGAGGAGATATGGAGAGGATGAACTAATGGCTGTTAGAAAACTGCAATTGTTTGTTTATATTGAAACACTTCCACTTGTCAGATAGATAGATAGATAGATAGATAGATAGATAGATAGATAGATAGATAGATAGATAGATAGATAGATTTAACAAATAAAAACATAGTCCATTAGCAAGCTAAATTAATGGGGAGAAAAATATGAGCCATTATTTTGTAGATCACCAAAGCTTGTACTCTGTGGCACAAATAAAGGCAAATATCATTGCTGATATAATATCTAACATACTTTTGAACTTTCGTTCTTCGTTATGGCTTACGTCAGCCATAAGAGATTCATTTCATGTCCTAGCCAACGTTTTTGAGCGTGTTCTTGTTAAATGGAATATGGTACTTGATTGATATAGCGCTTTTGCACCTTCCAAGACCCTCAAAGCGCTTTACTATTTGACAACTCATTCACCCACTGACATGGGGGGATTTAAGAAATTTGGGGCCCCAGGCAAGGGTAGGCATGGGGCCCTTTCGAATGAGAAGACAGATACATATATTTTAAATAGGGATGGTCAATACTGCTTTTTTTTTCAGACTAATGCCAATACTCAACTCATGAGTAGTCACAGATACTGATACCAGATACCGATACCACTAGTACATAAAAATCCCAATCCCAATCCCTCCCAAAAAAGACAGATCATTTTAGAGGCAGACCTATAAATCCCAATATAGTACTTTTCCTTAAAATTGCATGACATAATTTTGTAACTCTCACAGCACATCCCTGTTTCATTCTGAAACAAACACGCACAACACTGTATAAGGCTCCTTTTTCAGTAGTATACTCAAGTGCTAATGTAGAAATGTGAGGATTTTGTCTGCTCCGCGGTACCTCTGAGGCAAATACTGCACTCTCTGCTCCACTATTGTACAGTGCTCAGCATAAATGAGTACACCCCCTTTGAAAAATAACACTGAACAATATGTCAAATGAACACAAAAACAATTTCCAAAATGACAAGACAAATTTTATATAACATCTGTTTAACTTATAACGTGAAAGTAAGGTTAATAATAAGAATTAGAGAACGAGATTTTCAGTTTTACTCAAATAAGGGTGTTGCAAAAATGAGTACACCCTACAGAACGTCTCTGGAGCAAAGACTACAGCGTTTACAGGTGAGTCTCATTATTCATTACAGAGGTGTCAAGCAGACAGTTGATTAGAAATGGGTGGTATTTAAAGAAAACACTTTCCCACTTGTTTTTGTATTCATTGAGATATTGTTTAAAATGCTAAATGTAACTACAAAGGGGGTGTACTTTTTTATGCTGAGCACTATACATTATACTGGTAACATATTTCAAACCCTTCCTGCTCAGCGAAAACCATATACCCCAAAAATGATGATTTAATGCTTAAAGTGAAAGAATATTCCTTTTTTTCTCTCTCTTTTTTTCAGGAGAGCTCAGTATTGTTCATTCGATTTGACATCATCATTGCTCTCCTTTTTTTTTAAAAAACAAATAAATTTAAAATTTTAATAAATGTTTTTTTTTAAATATATATACATATACGTATATACATATACACACACATATATATATATATTTTTTATTTTATTTTATTTTTTATTTTTTTGTATGTGGGTGAGTATGTGTATGTGCGTGTGTGCGTGCGTGTGCGTGCGTGCGTGCGAGCGTGTGTGTATTCATCAGTACACCTAAAGCCCATTAAAAAAAATCCCATACTAATAATATAATATAATAATAAATTGCCAAATGCAGAAACATCAATGTAAGTTATCACGATGTAGTGGCTCTCGCTAACAGACAGAATTAAGTAACCAGAATTAGGTTAAAAAATTCTATATACTTAGACCATGTTTCTATAAATTTTGATATTTGGTTTTTATTTGAGGCAGATATTTTTTCCATTAAAATGTGATTTATGAGGAGGTTAGACCATTGGTCGATATTCAGAGTTTGTTTATTATTCCAGTTAACAAGAATTGTTTTTTTAGCGATAGTAAGGGCTACAAGTGTAGATTGAAATTGTTTATGTGGTAAGTCAGTTGTTGTTAGGTCACCTAGCAAACAAAAGTTTGGAGATAAAGGTATCCTACAGTCCAAAATAGCGGAAAGTTTTTCTAAGACTTTAGTCCAGAAATACATAACCGGAGTACATAACCATAAAGCATGAACATAAGTGTCTGTAGTGTTTTGTAAACATTGGAGACAAATAGTGTAGACAAAAAGTGAGTCTGAGAGTCCCATTTTCTTCATCATATATTGAGTAATGTATGTTCTGTGAATAATTTTATATTGGATAAGTTGTAAATTTGTGTGTTTTGTCATTTTAAATGCGTTTTCACAAACTTGAATCCAAAAGTCAGGTTCCGGTGCTATAGACAAGTCTGTCTCCCATTTCGAGATGGGTAAAGACATTTTATCAGTATATGAAAGTAACTTATATATTTTTGAAAGTTTTTTTGTTGTTGTCGGAGAAAGCTTGTTAATATCTTTAGCTAAAACAGGCAGTTGGAGCGTACCCCGAAATGTTGGAATTTTTTTCTTTATCATATTTTTAACTTGTAGATAATGTAAAAAATTTCAGTTTTTTTATATTGTATTTTTGGAGCAAGGATGTATATGATATAAACATATTATCTGAGAAGAGATGGTGGAGATGTGTAATTCCTTTCTGCTCCCACACAGCTAAATGAAACGGTTGGTTGTTAAGTTGAAAGTCGGGGTTATGCCATAGGGGAGAAAGTCCACAGGGCTCCACTTGGGCTTTTGTCAATTCTAGTGCCTTCCACCAGGCAGTCACGGTGGCGGAAATCATTGGGTTTTTAAAACAATTATGACGCTTAATCGATGTTGTAATAAAGAGTAAATCTCGAAGTCTGAGGTTATTACAATCCTTCTGTTCTAGTTCCAACCAACAGTTAGTGTCTCTGTTGGGTTGTGCCCATAGAACGATATATTGTAGCTGGTTAGCTATATAGTAGTACATAAAATTTGGTGCCTCTAGACCACCTTTGGATTTACTTTTCTGAAGAGTAGATAGACTAATCTTTGCTTTTTTTTACTCCAGTAAAATTTTGTAACGGCTGAGTCCAACAACTGGAACCATTTAGCCGTAGGTTTAAATGGAATCATTGAGAAAAAATAGTTTATTTTGGGTAAAACTTTCATTTTAATGGTGGCTATTCGTCCTATTAGAGAAATAGGAAGATTATTCCAGCGCTCCAAGTCACTATAAATGTTATCCAGAAGTGGAGAAAAGTTTAAATGAATTAAATCAGTTAATTTAGGTGAGATTTGTATGCCTAAGTATTAAATTACCTATAGGAAATGAGTAGTGTGGGTCCTGGCTTGCAGGGTTCCATGACTTTTCTGTAATAGGTAGAAGTGTTGATTTTGTCCAGTTAATAGAATAATCTGATAACTGTGAGAATTTAGTTATTAAGTTAAATACTTCCCCTAGCGAAGTAGCCGGCTTTTCTAAATAAAGTAAGATGTCATCGGCATATAGATTAATTTTATGTTCTGTTACCCCAGAGTGAATTCCTTGAATCCTTCTTTCCTGGCGTATGGCTAATGCAAGTGGCTCAATAAATATTGCAAATAATAAAGGGGATAGTGGGCATCCCTGTCTTGTGCCTCTCTGTAAAGTAAAGCTCTGAGATATAATCCCATTAGTAGTAACTGTAGCTTTTGGAGAATCATATAATACTGATACCCAGTGGATAAATGATTTCCCAAAGCCAAATTTATTTAAAACAGCAAAGAGGAAGGACCAGTTAACTTTGTCGAAAGCTTTTTCTGCATCCAACGATATAATAACTGCCTTCTTATCATGCCGCTGTGACATGCTAATAAGGTTAAAGAGTCTCCTAATATTATTAGTAGAGTGCCGATCTTTAATAAAGCCTGTTTGGTTGCTATGAATAATTGTCGAGATTACTGTTTCTAGTCTAGATGTGAAAGCCTTAGTGATAATTTTAATATCAGTGTTAATTAGTGAAATCGGACAGTAACTTGATGGAAGGGTGGGGTCTTTTTCTGGCTTTAATAAAAGTTTAATTGCTGCTGTATTCATGTGTGGGCGTATGTAACCCTTAGTTTTAATTTCTGTTACTACTCTTAAGAATAGTGGAGCAAGCATTAACCAGAAGTGCTTAAAAAATATAGCCGGATAACCATCCGGGCCAGGTGCTTTGCCATTAGGCATACTATCTAGAGCACTCTACAACTCGTTTATAGTAAGTGGCGCATCTAACATGTCTTTATATTCAGTAGTTAACTGAGGTATATTTAAGCTACTGAGGAATGCCTCAATATGCTCAGGGTTAGGCTTGTTAGTTTCTAAGTATAGGTTACGATAATAGTTATAAAAAATGTGATTAATTTCTTCTGGTGATTGTGTGCATTCACCAGTTGTCCCTTTAATAGCCGTTATAAGAGACTTTTACCGATTGCGTTGAAGTTGGTTTGCAAGAAATTTACCTGATTTGTTATTATATTCAAAGTTGTTATATCTCAATTGTTGTATTATAAATTCTGTCTTTTTAGTTAGCATATCGTCTAACTGTATTTTTGTATTTTGTAAGTCAGTTCATATTTGGTTATTTGGGTTTATTGCGTACTCATCCGTCAGTTGTTTAATTTTATCTTCCAAGTCTTTTTCTGATTTTTGATCCTGTTTCTTTTTATAAGATGAATATGATATAATTTTACCTCTAATTACTGCTTTCCCAGTTTCCCAGAGAAGAGATGGCGATAGGTCTGGAGAGTCATTTATTTCCAAAAAGTCTGCCCATTCTTTTCTTATAATTTTGTCAAACTCTGTGTCGTTTAGCAGTGAGATGTTAAACCGCCATGTCGGTGGTGGTTTAAAGGTATAATCAACTTGTAGGGAAAGGGAGACTGGTGCATGGTCGCTAATAATAATAGGATGTATTTTTGTAACAGTTTTATCAGCAATAGAGTTATTTGTAAGAAAATAATCAATTCTTGAAAAAGACCGGTGCACAGCGGAAAAGAAGGTAAATTCCTTCTTATTTGGGTTTTTAAGTCTCCAGCTGTCGACGAGGCCAAAGTCATCCATATATTCCCCTATTACTTTAGTAGATTGTAATCGCCTACATGTTGTATTATTAGAACGGTCAATTAATGGATTTAAGACTGTGTTAAAGTCTCCTCCAATAATAATAGTAGAGTTTGCTGCTAAATCAAACAGCTGAGAGAAAAATTCATGGAAAAAGGCCGGATCATCATTATTAGGGGCATATAAATTACCAAGTGTATATATTTTATTAAATATAGTCACCTGAATAATAATGTATCGGCCCTCTGGGTCTGTTATTGTATTATTTAAAGTAAAGAGTAAATTCTTATGTATGAGTATACAGACTCCTCTTTGTCTACTGTTATAAGGGGCAGAGTACGCTTGGCTAAAATTTTTATCAATAAGTAATTTTTCTTCAGATTTTTGTAGGTGGGTTTCTTGTAGGAGGCAAATATCTGCTTTTAATTTTAAGAGATGGTCTAAAGTTTGTATTCTTTTTGCTTCTGAGCGAGCGCCACAACATTCCAGGAAACCAGAACTAATTTATGCATACAAACAATATAGACTCAGTCCTGTGTATATATCTGCATAGGCCATTTGTCAATATTAGTATGTTATAGGATAGAATCAAAGTGGTTAGGTGGTTTATGTAATTTGTGTAAAATATGAGGTGACGAGTAAGTAAATATAACAGTGAAAAAACAGGTAGGGAGGTAAAAGTAAAGGAAGTTAACGGGGGATTAAACATAAAAATACACCAATAACTGGTAACCTAAGCGAGATTTTTTGTTTAAATATACTTTAGATATAGTTATGTATTTAATAATATATTTATAATATCGCCTAAACATAATGAGTATTCATATTTAAGGTTTTATAACCACATATACAGTATATGTATACATCTAATAATCAAACAAAGTTTAGTTCCACCAATGCCATTTAGAACAGCCAGTGAGTGGAGTTGGGGTTCTGGAATAGTTGGCCATCGATGTATAGTTTATCGACGACCATCGCAGTCCGTTTACCCTCCTGCCTATTTTGTTTCATTATAGGAAACAGTACCTTTCGCCGCTCATTAATCTCTCTCGGGAATTGGTCGTTCATTCCAAATGAGGTCCCTTTAAGCTCCCATCCTTTACTTTTAACAAATTCTTTCTGTTTAAAATGCTCAAACTTGGCGATAATAGGACGGGGTATGTTGCCCCTAGGGGCTCCAAGCCGATGTACCCGGTGAAAGGAGATGTTATTTACCGACTCCTGAGGAATTTTTAACGACGTCGTCATAATTTTTTTTATCTCAACCTCTGGGTTGTCAGAGGTATTCTCGGATATTCCTGAGAATATTAAATTCTCGCGCATGCTACGGGATTGAATATCCAGAACAGTTTCTTTTAGCGTTTTATTTTCCTTTTTAACGGTTTCTAACTCGGCTGAAACAGTCATGAGTGTAGAGTGTAACTCGGCATTGTCTATCGTTGGAGATCACTTACTTGTTGGCTGAAGAATTCCATACTTACCTTTAATTCTTTGACATCCTCGCTGATTAGGGAGAGGACCTCTAATTTTTATTTATGGACTCCAGTATACTGACCGAAACCTCCGTAGTGGCTAGGTTCTCCGTGTCCGTCGCTGAATCATTTTTCCTCTTTTTCGAAGGTTTTCTCGACAGTTTCTCGACGGAAGGATTCTCCATCGCGCAGCTGTAAAAATATGCGTCGATGAAGCGTTCGAGGTCCTCCACGTTGGGTGGTATTCCAAATCTGTCGGATGAAAAAGAGAGGGGGAAAAAAAGAAAGGCAAGATATATGATGGTTAAATTTGGATTAGTTTAGTATAATAGAGCTAATTCTATCTTAGCAGCAGGGCGCCGCCATGTTGGGGTTTCCCGGTCTCGTTGTAGGTCTCGCAATAGTCACAGCATCTCGCGCATGCGTCCAAGCTTCAGAATCCCCTAAAGTCCCTGAAAGAATATTCCTTTGCAGTGTGACCAAAAAAGAAATCACTCTGGGCCAGTTTGGAAAATGCATCATGACGAGCCTAAAAACAGACTGGCTGCAACTCACAAGAGTAACAAGTGATGCTACAAAATATATTAACATTGTTTAAACTGTCCAACAGCACATAAATTCATTTAAAATGAGCTTAAAAATATCACGTAGTCAGGGTAGTGACGTACATGTCCTAAACGTTCTAAAAATAGCAACAATCATGCGGGTGGTAAGCTGCAACGATAACGGGCCCTCTCCCAAGTTCAAAGAGTTACTCACTACTTTTGCGTCCCCAACAGGCGTCGATCTTGTTGTTGCTGCTGTAAGTCGTGAAGACATTTAACATTTTCAATTTGATGTTTTACTGTTTTTGAATTTACTTATAGGCATATCAATGTGATATAATCATGAGTGTTTAAAAGAATACAGTGGGATGGTGATTTTGTGAACTTTATTTGATCTTCGTACCCTCAAATGCTGTTGGAGGGGCAATGTGCATGATGTTGTCAGAGTCTCTTGTCACTTAGGGACTGAAGGTCTGGGGTCAGATTTTGATTACTTCTGTTCCCCCAATCAAGAAGGGGAACTGTATAAAGATTTCTGTTTACCATCAACCTTACACCTTTGTTCAATCTAGGAGATGACGTGTCTGCCCTTTGTTCAATCAAGAGCCGGGAGGAGGAACCTTTTATCTTTTTTGTATAAATGTGTCGATGTTCTGTAAATTGTCACACACTTGGGATCATCACGTTGCATTCTGATGTGATGTCCTGACTGTGTCTTTAGAGGCCTCTAAATAAATGCTTGCAAGAAAACTTCTTCATCAGATCCTGAATACAATTATTTGGACACGCAAAGATTACACTTAATATAGTAATTTAATATTCCTTCAGGCGCCATAGACGCAGTGAAAATATTTTTTTGGTAACTTGGCAGTAAACTTTTTGCTTTCCTCATTCTTTTTGGCCCCACTGGGATAACTTCATTTCATTTTTTACATTCTCCTTTCTTCAGTCTTCCGCTCTGTTTCTGCGCATGCACTTGCGCAGTAAGATGGACTGATCCAGTGGAAATTGAGGGGGGGGGCAAGAGACATACGATACAAGAAGCCTTCTACTGGCATTTAGGCAAAATGATTTGGATCAAAAACATAATTAATGTGCGTGAATAAGTAAAAACTATATTGGCCATTTGTCTATGAGGAATTTTATGGATATTCATTGTAATCCTTATTTGCTGTTCAGGGATGTTTGCGCTTCGCCCAAACTTCTGTGAAATGTAGACTGTACACCTACGCAGTTATTAACGATTAGCTTTAGCTTCTTGTCATAAGGGCGCTTTAAAAAAAAATTAAAAAAACACTGCAACTTTGCCAATGACGGAATCAAGTCATGTTTATACAGTATGCTCTTATGGATTGAATGTACAGTATGTTTGTAGGCTTTTATGAGTGTAGGAGGCTCGGGGGTGTTAACATGTACAGTATCTGGGGAGCACAAAGGCAGGGCTTGGGGGCCTTTGGGATTTGAAGCAGTCTATTGAAGTAGAGTAATTGGGAGCACGAGCACCCAAGAGCGACCGCTATTGGCGTTTAGGAGCGCCTTCCGTTCACCTAAACATGGACCCTTTCATCCGGGCCCTGTTTCTTTACATGAGCTGTCCTCACCTCCTGAACCGTCATTCATTTGTCGCCTCCAATGGGAAGGAAGCTCATTCCATTCACCGCCAGATATCTGAGCCGAGAGGTCTTGAAGAGAATGTAGCCAAAGCACGGGGGGTCGCACTTTTAGACCCACCTCGCCCTGACCCCGGAATGGGAAAAAACAGCAGGTCTTTATACAAACAGAATATGACATTTTGTCCTGCACAGTACGCAAAAGGAAAACCTTGACTCAGTCACCTTGTTGTTATATCCGGCAGCTGTACTGTAAACGCAGAATCATTTCATTTTCAAATTGTCTGAAAAGCAAAGATGTTTTTCGGCTGATATTTGATTGGAATGCTTGTGTCGTTAAATGGTGAAAAACGCTTACAAGCCTGTGACCTCTAAGAGAGGGAAAGACACTTCCCGAGCCGGTTCTGCTCAGAAATGATTTTTTTTCCCCCTCTTTATCTCCATCCTAATATTTACTTGAAAACTGTGCCTTGCCTTTGTTGTTTTTCTGCCTTGCTCACTCTCAGATGGGAGATTCAGGGGCAAGTTTGGCTCAATGCAGAGCGTCTCAATAATTTTTTGTGACGCAACAAGAAGAAGAAAATATTTTGTATCATTTGTCTATAAAATTTGTTTAAGTACACCTGTGTAGATGAGCTAATACTTCTTGCGCGCACTCTGACAATGAGAGTGCCACTGCCATCTACTGTAGCAATTACACTTGTTCCCTGAGGTCACACACGCCCACCTGGCACCACACCGTGCCTCCCCAGGAGTGCTCAAAACCCTATTTGAAAAGCAGAGAACTGCACCTAAAATTCATACATATTGTGTACAGTTTAAAAAGCTAGAAAAAAATACATACACACACATTACAGCAGCTGAGTTCTGAAGAAATTGAGTGTTGTGAAAACTTTGCAAAGCTACTGTAATGTCAAGCTTTTCATCTTCAGGCCACAAAATAACTGAGCCAGAGCCAGCCGTGCCTCTACAGCACGCTTTGCACTCCATTTTCCCTCAGTAGCGAATCAACAATCAACCAAATTCGAAATGCTAATTTACGAAACTCCTGTCCTCTCTGAAACAAATCTCTCACCAAATGCCTTTTAATGAGATTCATTTAAAAAAAAAAGAGGAAAAACTTGCATCCGAACAAAAACCGCGGTGGCAGGGTGGGGGTTTGCAAAAGTGAAAGCAGGAGACAGTGATGGAAGCTACGCGTCGTGCCACCAAGCTGACAGTGAGCAGGCTTGACATTTGGCCTCTCATAATTAGTGAAGTGGCAGATTCCGTCCTGCTAAATCTGCGCGCGGGATCATTCTTCTCGACGGTGTTGCGTCCCGCCCGCCCGCTTAAGCCCTTCTCAGTAAGCGACCCCCTCCGTTTGCCACCACCAAGACCATCCCTCACTTTCTTCTCTTGTCCGTAAATATTGCAGCCAAAATGACATTACACTTTTCAGCTTAATTGCTTGCCCTCCAAACACAATCTGCTTTGGCAATACATAAAATGTGATGGGAGTTAACAGCGACAGCGAGTTGGCAGCGAGAGAGCCGAGTGGCGGACTGGGAAGGGGGTGGGGGCTGGGGGGTGCTCTGAGACGAGAAGTTAAAGTGCGGAGGAGAGTCAGAGAGGAAGTGATCACACGCAGACAAGCTGGGGAGCAGCAGACAGATGCCACCAGAGCAAACTTGTCATCCATGGAGGGAAGGAGGAAATCATTTCCAAACAATACAAAAGCGCCAATAAAATGGTCGACTGTCCAACAGTCATTCCAGCTTCTATTGATGTTTACTGCTACTGGCAATCAAGTGCAAAACTGATGATGAAGATGATGAAAAAGGTTTTTATAGGCTACAAAGAAATGTTATTGATTGTATTTGTCTCTGAATTGTAGCGCATGACACCACTATTACCAAAATACCCCAGAATTATAAAGTAAATTATACCAAAAAAATGTGAAAATGTGATGAGGCATTTGTTTTTGTTTTTTGCAAAAATCAAATGTCAACCAAGCATTTTTAGATCTTCACATGACATTATTTGTAATCTTTAAGCCACATTAATGATGGAGTTTTGAAATGCTAACTTGGTCTCTCTCTCTTCTTCTTTTTTTTTTATCACAAAATCATTTAAGATTTCAACAGGGTGTGTATCATTTTTATGTAATATACATTGTATCAACAAAGTCTGATTACATAGGGGATTTCAGCATTTTATTTATAAATATTATTGTTCCTCCCCAGAATGACAATGGCTGTGTCCAAAGAATAATTAAATTTAATTCACTTTTTTCATTCATTAAAAAAAAAATGCTACTCTTAAGCGGTGTTAGTTATGGCCTTATCGCAAAGTTGCGCAAGAATTTCACCTTGAACGCCCTTTTTGTTTTTCTGCTGTCAAGATGTATGAATGGAAATAGGAAAATCCATTATCTATCGACATGAGAATGGAATAGAATTGTTTTGTTTTAAAAAGTATGTATTTTTTTGGGGGGGGGGTTACCATGTAGCCAGACTTTATGGACACCTTGCACACTACAAAAATATGGCATCCCCTGAACTATAAACCCCAAGGCAAACGGAATTAAAGATGTTGATTTCATTTTACCTGAATTTTATCTGCATGGAAGATCAACAGTCATAGCTCGCGTACTGTGATGTACTGTGTCTTGACCCTGAAAAAAAGAGAAACCCGACTGTTTAAAGTTCAGGTCATGTTATTATGACACACATCAAATTATTCATAGATTCTTAGAAGTCAGTTGCGGTGCTGCTATTATGATTAACATTCATGTTCAATGGTGTGTCACCGCCGGTCACTGAAAAAGTCAGACAGTGATGGTGACAGTATAGACAAAGTTAAAAAGCAACCCAAGTCACAGAGAGAGGAATAATAAGTGACGACTGAGTTAAATGAATCGCAAATGTTATTGTGTTGATGTGGAACTATATGAATTTAGAAAGCTCGGTTTGATGTTAAAAATCAGGTGGATTATTTAGCGATGAGTCCTTAAAGTCATGAATATTCAGTACTGTACCGTCGTCAGCTGCATTGCCACCCTCTCTGTCAGTGCCAGGTGCTGTGAATCGCTAATGTGAGCGTTCACACGTTTGAAATGTACACAAAACTCGTGCTCTCACTTGATGCCCAAACAGGAGCACTCGTCTTTTAACAAGCATTTCGGGATGGCCAGGCAGGCGACAGAACACAATGTTTGTATAATATCACTTATCCTTCATTTTATCAGTTGTGCAGGGGTTGTTGGAGGAATGACTCGATGGAAAAACACGTCATGTCGTTTACGTCGTTTGGTTAATAGAAGGCAAGCAAGTGACAAACTAGAGCTGGACATTTGCTGGATCTTCTAAATACAGTTTACATTATTGCTAGATAACCAATCTTCATTTTAAAAAGAAGCCCAATTATAAACAACATGACCATCATACAGCATAGTAGACTAGCGGTTAGTACATGTCGTCTCACAGTTCAGCAGTTCTTGGTTCAAATCTCGGCTTTCTGCCCACGTTTGTTTGGTTTTCTGCTTCCTTCTTACATTCCGAAAAAAACCTGGATGTAAGGTAAAGAAAGGTAAGGTAAATTCCACTGATTGTCACACCCAACTAAGTGGGGGCGAAATTCGTTCTCCGCATTTGACCCATCCCCTGAGGGAGCCATGAGTAGCAATGATTGCGCTCGGGAATCACATGGTGATCTAACCCCCCAATTCCAACCCTTTATAGTGAGTGTCAAGCAGGGAGGCAATGGGTCCCATTTTTATAGTCTTTGGTATGACCCGGCCGGGGATTGAACCCACAACCTCCCAGTCTCAGGGCGGACACATGTGAATGTGAATGGGAGTGGTTGTCTCGTCTATTTCAAGGTTATTGTGCCAAACGAAAGCTAATGAAATTACTGCCGCTAATGCTAAAATTTAAAAATGATTTTCGTTAACAAAATACAATAAAAATTATAATGATTTTAAAAAAATAACTGAAGTGACCTTGTACGTTTATAAAACTAATTCAAACTAACCACAACTATACAGAAAATGTATTTTGCTTTGGTCTTTGTCAGTTAATATCATTCATGAGCTTTCGGGGGAAATGTTTTAGTGTATTTGTTTGGGTATTGCCGTATGTCTGTTCAGATTTAGAATTTTCACATTCGTTTCACAATTGAAGTTTACTTTATTGCACAATAGTTACTGACTCTTTTTTTTTTAATCATCGCCCTCGACAAATACTCCATATGTTAAAAAACTAAAACTATTGTTTTATTTTTTTTAAATACAAACTAACAACTGAATTTAGAAAACAAAAGTCAACGGACTATAATGGTAATTCAAAACTATTATAATAACCCTGGGGTATATGTGAACTGCGACTGACTGGCTGGTGACCAATTTTGAATGTACCACGCCTCTTGCCCAAAGTCACCCGGGACAAGCTCCATCTTATCTCAATCATGATAGAAAAATGGACAATCATGAATTTTCATTTTAGAAATGTCGTACAGATTACAAGTCATGAAGAAAAAACGCTTTTTTTTAGACGTCCAAGTCAATCGTTTGGGATCTGAACTGAAAAAAAAAAAAATCACTCAAATGAAAACCCACCAACGGGCATCATTTCATAAAAAAAAAAATAAAAAAACTTGCTCCTCCAAGCTCCTTTTCTCTGTGTTGTGTCTTGCCCAGCAAGCCCATCACAAGGCGTCGGCTAATCTGAGAGATTGTGACAAGGGTTTGCTTCTGCCGTAAACCGGCCTGCCATTAATCGCTAATCCTCACGGGCGATGACGAACGCGAGGTTGCCTGTAAATATCAATAACAAATAAAAAAAAATGTGGCATGAGACCCTCATCCGGCCCCCCATCCTTTATCATCTGGGGGGGATTGGACTGAGAGTTAATCTCTTTCGCTGTTATGACAGTCAATTAGCACAGAAGAGTGTAGTTGCAGTGCTTAAAAGTAAACGTGCATGGTTTCATGTGTGAGTGGCGACGACGGGGGAGTTGGGGTACTTTGTGTGTGTGTGTGTGTGTGTGTGTGCGTGTGTGTGTGTGCGTGTGTGTGTGTGTGTGTGTGTGTGTGCGTGTGTGTGTGTGTGTGTGCGTGTGTGTGTGTGTGTGTGTGTGTGTGGCGATGTTCTATAATGACAACTATCTCTCTGTCAGCTCCCCTGGAGAGCAGATGGGACATGAGCCTGCCAATGAGACAAGAAGAAAGACTGCGTGCGTGCGTGCGTGTGTGCGCGCGCGCATCAGTCATGCATATGCACACACACATACATAAGTGTGTGTGTGTGTGTGTGTGTGTGTGTGTGTGTGTGTGTGTGTGTGTCTTTTCTGTACATGCTGCAGCTCCCGTACTTCCACATTTGGACAGTTTGACGAGCGAATTGACAGCAGTACATTTTGTATGTGACATGAGTCATGTGGAGAAATGCGCTGGCCATTGCAATGCATGAGGTGTTGTTTCCACTTCATCACATACATGCAAGGCCTACGGGAAATTTTGACATGTTCAACTTCAGCGTTGATCAGTCCATTCTGGAAAAAACAAAAGTTTCCGCCAATTACTGGCAAGGATTTTGGTCAACTTTAGTTTTTCTCACTTTTTTTGGGTTTGACTCTGATCAATAGTGCCAATAATGAACGATCTAAGAGCAACAGATGGATTATTTTTCGGTGTTTGCAACAAGTCTGCCGTTGGTGCCAAGTTCCAAAAAGTTTTTTCTTTCACTGCAAGACAGATTGTACTTATTTATCTGTCTGTTCATTTGATGGAATTTTTGTTTAGTTTTGAATTCCATTCAAAAAACGGCACTCCTTTGACCAGTAATTAAGTCCATCAATAAACCCAAAAAATGCCGTTAAATGAACGCAAATGTCCTTAAACAAATAAAAATTCACCAAAATGACATTGACTCATTCACTGCCGTGGACTTTTATATTCATGGCCAGGACTCGTTCAAGTACAAGCTTTTAGTGGCTTGTGTTGAAGAGGGTCTCGCCCAGCTTGTGTGTTTGTAAGACACTGTTATGACTAATGCTACGATCAGACCAACAGTGGGGGAGGCAGCGCGATTGCATTGTAGTCAAGCGCTTTGGATTTGAGATCAGTACAGTTTAAAAGCAACTACTGATATAGGGAACAATAGTTTTATATATAATATAAATTACATAGTTCACAGGTACATTTATTCATGTGCATAAATCACAGTTTATTTGGTTTTATATATTTAATCTTTGACGGGGGAATTCAGGAACAAAGGTTCTTGAAAAAAGTCAAATGTTATATCGTTCCGACGGCCCATTCCTGGGCCCTCCGCCATTTTTAAAACAAGCCGGTGGGTGTAAGCTGGGGAAACATGTTATTCATCGTTCAAAAGCGGAGTTTCTGAAGATTTGGGTAATGCCCAACATATTTGAAGATAATATTTGCAGGCTCAGGAGCACAGAAGTCAGACAATCGTCGATGCAAAGAAAAGATGCAACTCACCTTTTACGTTTGAAAATGCACCATTTCTTCCATGTTGACAACAATGACCACATTTGAACGTAGCATGAAGCATTTTGCTTGTCCTCCTGAAAGCAGCTTTTGAATGCTTTTCGCTGTCATCCAAAACTGTCATGTTAGCAAAAGTGGCAAAACAATGTTTGATTGTTGTACAACGTTCTTTGAAACATTTTAGTACAATTGCAAATTACAAAGAGTATATGATTGCTTGTTTGATGTAAAAATGGAATAAACATGTGCAGATTTTAACTCATCCATAGAGGTTAAGTCATTGGCTTTTGATATATACCGTGCAGGATTTAGTATAGATAGGCCCTGGGAAAAAGAAGAAGAAAAATAAAGAGAGAGAGAAGAGAGAGAGGCATGGGAAATCAAATGAGTTATCTTCAAAGGTGCCGAAAATACTTGGGGACAAATATGTCCGAGTTTGTTTATGTGGCTGAAAGAGGCGGAAATAAGATGGCAGCGGAAGCCATCTTGGCCTGGTGCCTGAGGGGGGAGGTCAGGGGCAGCCACCCAGGTGCCCTGAACCCCAAACGAGGAGGCTGAACTGGTGTCCTCCTCCCGCTTGGTTCCCGCCTGCCTAGCTGGGATGCCTTTCCCAGCGGCGAGAGGATCCGGAGGCCGCTCGGTCAGCCCAGGGGAGCGGGACAGTGGCCAAGTTTGCGTGTTCATGTGCTAATGCAATCAACATCACTTCCAAGTGGAAGTTGTGAAGGCGCACTTGTGCCCAGAAACATTCCTGTATAGAAAGACACACGCGCAGTCCATTTGGAAGCTTTGGGGTGAATGCACATCTGTTGCGCTGGCTTACAAGAGCGGAACTCGACAAGAACTTTGCATTGTGACAGGGAAAATATCAATCCGTTTATGTTCTCTGCATGTGCTTCAATCAACCATATGTCAAAGGGTTGAAATATTTGCGACCCTCAGAGGCTAGAGAGCAGCTCGAGGCCACAAAACAATTGCACGGCGTCTTTTTGTACGAATGCTTATAATAGGAGGAAAGTGTGCGTGCGTGTGTGTGTGTGTGTGTGTGGCTGCATGATTGATTTGAACCCTGAGCAAGCGCGCACAAGCAAAACAATGAGAAATATGTGTGAATAAAACCACATCACTTTGTGGATTCCAATGGCCAGAATTCAATTAAACAAGTGATAACTGTTCTTCAGATTTGATTACACACACCAAACAAAGCAAATCCTAATTTAATCTAAATCCTGTTTAAATTAGCAATGCAAGTTGTGCAAGGAATGGGCCTGACGTCCTTACGCTACACAACATAAAGTCACGGTTTAAAAAAAACAAAAACAACCTAGTGCAACCTAAATCAAACATAAATGTCTTAAATATGACACACATTCAACTATTGGTAACGCAAACACACATATGAGAAGGATTCGCGTCATGTGCATGGCGCCACACAATGCATTCTGGGAACCGAAAAGCCGAAGTTGCTGTTTGTTCTTTACAAGGAGGCACAATCTATATATTTTTGTAATTTATCGGCCAATGAATGGACATTGTTTAACAATATGCATCTGCTGTACACAACTGTAAAGGCAACTCCGAGTGAATCATGCGACATCACTAATTTAATAGTTTAGAAAATTGGTAACTTATTTTGCTGGATGATGAAAATTGTAAATAGGTTGACGGTGCGATCCGTCCACTTCAAAGATAGCATTTGAGCCAACCCATAGACCACAAAAAACAGCCTTTCAAGCATCATAAAAGCAAATGACTTCCAAAACTCTTTTCCAAAGGTCTTAGAGCCATGAGTGATGCAGTGAATAAAATGATGGAGTGAGTGTAACAGATGCAATTGAATCTGTATGTTCTTACCTTCATATCTGACACCCTTCCTTCTGCAGCCATCCATTTTCTAACCTATTTCCACTCATCACTGTCTAAAAAAACATTCAGACAGAATGCCGCAAGGCTCCCGCAGAATGATAAAGAGGCGGAGTTTTACGACACTTGTCATGACAATGTCCAAGAAATGTGTTCATTCGGAGCGTAACGAAAAATCCGGTTGTGAGTTTAATGCTGCAAATACTTCCGCACATGGACTAATGAATCGGTCTAAAAATAGCTTGAACCGGCCGATGGCCTGGTCAAAACGTTATAAATCGATTTTATGTTACTGATAGAGCTGTTCAAACCACTTTTTTTTTTAAATTAAACAACCAAAACAGTCCAGTTGCAATTGATTCAATGCCATGAGAATGTAATGTCACGCAAGACTTCAAGACCTGTTTGTTTGTGTGTGGGTGAAAAAAGAAAGTCACGCGAGACTTGTCACAGTTAAGTGACGTCAGATAGCGCTACGCTTTCAGTTTGGGACGAAAGTTGAATGGAGACGGGGTTACGCGGACAAGATTCACAACGTGCTCCGACAAGTTTGATGTCCAAAGTATGGAAGAGATGTTGATTTTGCATGAACAATGGGATGCTGGATAAAAGTGTCGCCATGTACAAAGACTGTCAACCGCGTGTGTGGCAGATGTTCATACACGCTTGATGGGCCGGCATGGATCCGGGGTGTTCAACCGCACAGACAGACCAATTCTGCCTGAAAGGGAATAGGAAGAAGAAAACTTATTTAATCCCACCCCCATCTCCCATTCAAAATTCCAAGCTACACTGCTACTTAACCTTAAGACTCAATAATAACAAGTACCCAGAGAGCAATAATTATTAAATAACCAAGGAAAAAATTGAGAATACAAATGATTTAGCATGGTGGCATTACCATAAGAAACAATAAGTGTTACGATTTTAACAAAACAAATACACAAATGTTGGAAGTAAACAATACTAACAATGGTAGGACAGTATATACCAGAAATGGTAATAAACGATATATATTTATTTTATTTTATTTTCTTTGGTCCTTCCTCGGGTCTACTGACGGCCTCACCACTCTGGCTGGAAGTGTTTGGTTTAGGTGAACGGTATGGAATTTTTTAATAGGTTTTAGGTGAACTAATGAATCGCACGCACGCACGCACGCATGCACACACGCACATACACATAGTCACCCACATACAAGAAAGAAAAGAAAGAAAGAAAAAAAAGAAAAGAAACAAAAGGTAATAAACGATATACCAACAATGAGAATGAACAAAATACCGATAAATGTAAAGAAGAAGCAAGCACATATTTACACAGACAGAAAGCACTGATGTCAACTTAACACAAGGAATTCTCAATATATTGTGACCAGACCATTTGTTTAAATAACAGTTTAAATCGATAAATGCTTTTGCATAGTTTATGTTGTAAACAGAGATTATTCCATCATTTAACACAGACACACAAAAACTTTTTCGAGTAGTTCTGATTTTCGTTAGCATGAAATCTCCATATCCTCTCAGTGTATGAACACTAACTCTAATTGTGAAAAACGTTTGTACATTAGCCGGTAATTTTTATTAAAGGTGTTGTATAAAATTATAGATGTATAGTATTTCACAAGATCGTGTCATTTTAACAACTTAGATTGAATAAACAAATTATGCGTGTGCTCCAGAAAACCAACCTTATGAATGATACGCAAAGCACCTTTCTGTATTGTGACTAATGGATTTATTGCATTTTGGTATGTGTTTCCCCAAACTTTGATGCAATATGTGAGGAATGGAAGAACCAAGGTGCAGTATAAAATACGATGTGCATACTCATCAAGATATTGCTTTACTTTATTAAAAATTGCTAGGGTTTTTGACATTTTTTATGTTACATGTCTGATGTGGGGTTTCCAGACAATATACTATCAATTATTACTCCCAATAATTTATTTGCAATAACACTTTCCATTTGCGCACCATCAATATTTATTTGTAATCCAGAATCCATTTTTCGATTACCAAACAGCATTGCTTTAGTTTTGCTTATATTTAAGGATAATTTATTCATGTCCATCCATTTTTTCAATATACATAACTCATGGTTCATTGTAGTTATGAGCTCATTATAATTAGCACCACTCTAAAAATATTGGTATCATCAGCAAAAAGAATAGATTTTAGTACTTGGGATACATTAAAGATATCATTAATATACAAATTAAAGAGTTTTGGCCCCAGCACAGACCCCTGGGGGACCCCACAAAAAATATTAAGTTTATTACATGTATATTGACCCATTTTGACATATTGGGCCCGATCCTTCAAATAGTTTTTTAGCCATCGTCGAGCCACTCCCAGAATTCCATATTTTTCAAATGTATTAAGTAGGATTGAATGGTTGATTGTATCAAAAGCTTTTTTTAAATCAACAAAAACACCAACATCACATTTTTGTCTGATCCAAAGCATTTGTAATCTCTTCCATTGCCTCAATTAATGCTAATGAAGTAGTTCTTTGACATCTAAAACCGTACTGACCTTCATTTAATATCTGACCTTTGTCCAGAAACTTCTCATGTCGAGAATTGAAAAATTTCTCAAGAATTTTTGAAAACTGAGGCAATAGAGAAATTGGTCTATAGTTGACATGATAAAAACATTAGCACCCCCGATATAATATGCAACTACTAGACTCTTGTCTGACACGCCGCAGTGAGATGTTTTAAAAACCAGGATATTGAACGAGTCACACACAGGCAAAAACATAGGCATGTTTTGAGAGGAACACAGCTGTATGCAGATGTTTGCAAATTACAAGACTTAGATCATTTTAAATTAAACAAGATCAGTGGTTGCCAAGTCCGGTCCTCGAGAGCCCCTATCCAGCCTGTTTTCCATGTTTCTCTCCACTAACACACCTGATTCATGATCAGGATCGTTGTCAGGCTTCTGCAAAGCTTGTTGATGAGCTGATCATTAAATTCAGCTGAGCTGAAAGAGAGTGATATGGAACACAGGCTGGATAGCGGCTGAGGAGAACCGGACTTGGCCACCACTGAACAAGATATTCAAACGATTAATGGAGTAACAAAATAATTATAAATTAATTTGACGATTGACTAATTGTTGAATAATCAAATAATCGTTGCACCGCTACACCGTTCCATTTTAAAATCTAACCGTCCTTGTATCGGATCGCACCCCATGTATCGAGATGCGTATCGAAATCGTCTTGATTGGAGAGATTTTGTGTTCATATTCAAACAGACGATGTGAGCACACGATATTTGAACAAAATATGGGAAAACTTCATGTTTCTTCTTTTTTGGGGGTTAAAAATGCTCGAATGTTAGCAAAAAATGTCTGTTATGCATGTTATAGGTCACATTAAGTGTGTTGAATAGTTTTGAAATGTGCTTCTAAAATGTGTCACCAACACGCCAACGGTGTATTTCCATGTGTGTGTGCTAATCACCTGTAGGCTGCTGGTCGAAGGGGGCTTGTCAAGTGAGCTTGAGTGAGCAGCGCGCACACACACACCGACGCGTGTTGCCGCCAAGTCCGCGCCAGAGCCAAGACTGTGTGTTTCAAACAAGAAAAACACTTTGTTTACGCTTACGGGCAAAGGAGGGTAAAGTCATCGCTGCCACCCCAACCAGACGACGCCACGTCGTCAACGACTCGGCTTGCGGTCGACAGAGCTACTTCGCAAAATCCTCTTTCATCACATTCGAGCACGTTCGCAAGATGACATTGTTTGTGCTTTCATCGAGTGGGTAAGAGGAGTGGGGGGGAAATGGGAGTGTGGGAGTGACATTCCAGACCCTGCACCCCACGTAACTGACAATCTGGAATATATATATATATATATATATATATATATATATATATATATATATATATATATATATATATATATATATATACACCTATACATACACAGTGCTGCCCAAAAGTTTGTGAACCTCTTGAGCAATTTGGACTTTCCAATTGTTTACACCTGATTTTGTTGTTCAATCTGAACCATTACATTTTACAATGGTACCTCGGAGTTTGAACATAATTCGTTCCTGCAAAGTGTTTAAAGTCCGTATTGTTCAACCTGGTAGAAGATGGATCATGCAACATGACAATAATCCAAAGCATTCCAGCAATACAACCAAGGAATGTCTGAAGAACAACAAGATTCATGTTCTGGATGTGCCCAGTCAAAATCCTGACTTAAATTCTTTCAAAATACTGTGGCGAGACCTGAAGCGGGCAGTTTATGTTAGACGCCCATCCAACCTCTCTCAACTGGCTGCATTTTGAAAGGAAGAGTGGCAAAAATCCCCCCAAAGTAGATGTGAAAGACTGATAAATCACTAAAGAAAGTGTTTGGATGAAGTTCTCATTGCAAAAGGAGGTGCAATGTTCGATTAAGTGAGAGGTTCACATACTTTTGCACCCATGAAATCTGAGTTTTTCTTAAATCAACAACTTTTGTTTAAGAATGAATGACAATATATTATCATTCTTTTTGTTCAAATCCATTATTTTCAATGTCAGCATTGTAGATTTTGGCAATAATAATAATAATAATAATAATAATAATTTAATAAGGTTATTTTCATATTTTATACCAAAAAAAATCAGACCATGCCTGAAAAATCAGGTTGAAACAATTGTAAAATCAAACTTGCTCAAGAGGTATATGTATATATATATATATATATATATATATATATATATATATATATATATATATATATATATATATATATATATATATATATATGAGCAATTTGGATTTTCCAATTGTTTCAACCTGATTTTGTTGTTCTATCTGACCCATTACATTTCATATGAAATAATAGGGGCGACACGGTGAATGACTGGTTAGCACGTCCGCCTTCTAGTGCAGAGGACGTGAGATCGAGTCCAGGCTTCGGCCCTCCTGGGTGGAGTTAGCATGTTCTCTCCGTGCTTGCGTGGGTTTCCTCCGGGTACTCCGGTTTCCTCCCACTTTCCAAAGACATGCATGGCAGGTTAATTGAACTCTCCAAATTGTCCATAGGTGTGATTGTGAGTGTGGATTGATCTCTGTGTGCCCTGTGATTGGCTGGCAACCAGTTCAGGGTGTACCCTGTCTACTGCCTGAAGCCAGCTGGGATAGTATAGTCAAAAAATTATTAAAAATAGTTTTTTGGTCAATTCATGTAGGTGCAAAAGTAAGTGAACCCTGAGCTGCATTGCAGCAGTCAAGTGGGATCAGGTAGCTAAACTAACCACTGAAATGGACCGATGAAATGAGAGGTTTAGCGAAGAAATTGTGCATCACTTACTGAAACAGAGACAAAACCACGTCACTTTAGGTCTTACCCAGGTGAACCCATACATGTCAGTCATGCTGAGAGGAAGAGAAATCTCAAAGGACCTCAGAAATGGGTAGTGACAGCACATCTGTCTGGGGAAAACTATAAAGTCAATAAAAAAAATTGAGCTTCATCATTCCACTGTGTAAGTAGATCATCTGCAACTAGAGAACACGGAAAAAAATGGGCCAAATGCTCGGAATTTCAGCTACAGTAAATATTCTCCCATTTATGTCGTCCTCTGTGAAAATGGACAGATTTTTTTTGTTTGGAAGCAACAATTTATTTTACGTTGGAAAACAATCATCAATATTTTGGCCTAATTTCTTCACATGACAGACCGAAGCAGTAACTGAATCAGAATTTATTTTTGTGCACTGTCGATTTGAAATACTGTCCTGTTTTTGTCAACAGTGATGGGAATTTAAAAGTTTTTTTTTTATCCGATTCATCAATTAATCTAAGAAATCATTACCAGATTTATCGCTTAATGAAATAATCGTTATTTTGAGTCCTACTCACAGGTATACATTCTCTGCTCTGAAGAAACAGTAGTTGTGGACCTTCTCTGCCTATTTTCTCTTGCTTTAAAATATGCTCCCTATCTCCACATAGAGCTCAGTGCTGCTCGCACAGTTCTAAAATCCGACTTCGCCATTTACTGTAAGAAAGAAAGTTTTTTTTTTTATGACAATATATTGGTAGTGCAAACGATGGACCGTGTTCAAAGGGAAATGTCTTTTCTTGGAAATAATCCCACAGGGTTTGGTGGGAGTATATCTGTGGGAAAGGATGCTTAATATCAGATGCTATTTTTTTCCCCCTCAGAGCATCCAGATAAGGACACGCCCACCCAAAACGCCCTCAATCTGATCAACACACACACACACACATGTATTTTTTTTTGTCATTTATCCTTTAAGTCGTCTGTTTTTTATTTTTATTTGTCTGTATAATTCCTTTATTCTTCACACCCAAATCAAGTGGCTCTGTGCGAGGCAGATAAATAGGAATTCCGAAACTCCAATGGTTCATTTGTCATGGTGTGAATTTCCAAGAGTGGAATCTGGAAATAGCTGGAGTGTTCAAGCGCAGTTGCAGCCCGGGGCTCGGTGGCATGTAGGAGGCTTTGGTGATATTTGCTTTTTGCATATTTTCTACTAGGGGGCTTTTTTTTTTTTTTTGGGGAAGGAAGATTTTCCCATTGCAAAACACACACAGAAGAGATTGTATGTGTGTTTTAAGCTGCTCGCTGTCGTAGGAGGCTCGGCCCATTATTTTGCGTTGACATTACAGTTTTAATTGAATTGAATGCAATTTATTCTTAAGAAAAACTTTTAATGAAGTGCCATATGGACAGATTGCCGAGTAGTGGCCTCCATGATATTCCCTTGGGGACATTTACTGCACAATTAAGAATATGAACTGTGATGACACACTGAGATTTGACGGGGGGAAAAATAAGCCACCCAGCGGGGAAGCCATTATTACCCAGACACGAAGGGGTTTGGACCGCTTCTCCAGGGACCGCGGGATCCCCGGAGTGGAAGCCAGGAGAGCGCAATGCCAGGAAGGACGGGAGGAAAGGGAAGGGGGGTGGGGGGGGAGTGGACAAATGGTCATGATGACACAGAAATGAGTTTAAAGTCTGTTCTGGTTCATTCTAAATGGAGTGGATGAGCTTGAGATCCGGCCCAGTCCATTTAGGCAATTAAAAATCCAATCAACAAGAAACAACAATTTGGAAAATAGTGAATAATTCCCACACCATCCCCCCAAAAAGGCTTCAAGAATAAAATTAAATAAATAAAAGTTGTAATACGTTGACACTTTATTATAAGTAAACAAAACGTCATGCACAATTCAGTTTGCATTGCATCCAAATGATGATACTTGAACAAGACAGAAGCGCAAGAAGATGCTAGAGTGCGGTTGTGTGTTCGTTCCATGAGATTGATTCATTTCCGCTTTCTGACTTCTTCTTCTTCTACACACGCAAATAACATTGACCACTAGGTGGTGCGCCAACACAACTTACACACTTGAAACATAATACAAATTATTTTCATTATCAACTATGAATACTTAAAAATTTACTTAATTTAAATAGAATGGCAATTTTTTTTTAAACAACACCGAAAATAAACCTCTCTTTGGCAGCCAAGTTTAAAATCCAGAGCCTCAGGGAAGTACGAGCTAACACACAATGTGAAAGAGCATCCAGAAAGTGTGTGAGATTGTCGCATAAAGGCAGTGAGAGAGGAGTGGAAAGGAAAGAGCGAAGCGGTCCGTCTTAAACGGCCTGCCACAACAAGAAGAAACTCATTTCCAGACTTAAAAACAATGATCAGTCGTCTCGTCTACATTGCCCGCCTTTTTTTTGTAGGGGGGCTCTTTGTTTTTTCTCAAGGACATCTTCATTATTTCAGATGAGACCCATTTGAGAGCAAATAAGGACTTCTTCTCTCTGGGCTCGGCTGTGTCTGTGTGTGATGTTGTATCTGAGGGGATGTGAAAACATGTTTGAAAAGGAGTCTGATGAAAGCACTTGTAGGCCACTAATGCATGTTCATTAAGTTCACATTCGCTTTTATTTCCGTCTCCTTTTCACATTTGAGTCCAGGTGCTAATATCAGTGTTGTTTTTTCCCCCATTCTTTTCTCCCAAGATTTTATCAAAAAAAAGTTCTCATGTCAATGACATCTGTTCTTGTTGCGAAAAACTCGCATTGGGAACAAAACGAGCCGAAAGAAAGAAATGCCTTTTATGACAAGCGTGTTATTTTTGCAGAAAGTGAGGCATCTAAATGCTTCAGGCTTTGCGTTATACTGAAAAGTTGTTGGGCCATAAGGTCAAACACAAATGGAAAATAAACAGATAAGGTGGTGGTCTTACCTGCCCGCGTGTAAGCACAATGAATGACCTGTGTGTGTCAATGAAAGCAACGCAAACGCAAACTCTGCCGCATGCAAACACAACACACTTCAGATGGCCTTCCAGTGCCGCATTCCACATTTAATTGGTAGAGGGAAAAAGGAGGGAGGGGGGGAAAAACAACAAGAAAACACAGCATCCTGCCACCCTCCAAAGTAAACTCCTTGCAGCCAATCAGATGAGGCCTGGTCCGCCCTCCTGGAATAGGCACACATGACCTCTTGTTACTCAAAACTCAAACATAAACATGTTTTGTGTGGCGTAAAGTACATTGAAGTCCTTTTACAACCTTCAAATGCTGTATGTGTGTTTAAAAGTCAGTTCTATTTTATTTCCATAGCACCAATTATCAAGTTTTCTCCTGGCACTTTACATAATTATGGAGAAGGTCTCCTCACACATTAAGGGACCAAGTGAAAGTCTCGCTTCCAAAAAAAAATCCTCAGACAGATCGACATCTACCTCGGCAGGAATTAGGTTCGCTCAATAGATGACTTGCGACTGCTGTGATAAAACCTCGTGTGATTTCTTTATTATTTGAATGCCTTCATACTAACTATGTTGAGCAAAAAAGAAAGAGGTTAGATGAATATTTGCAATATGAATTCACATATATAACATAACGGATGGTATTCCACAGGGTTCAATTCTGGGGCCTCTGCTGTTGTCATTGGGATCCATCTTAAGAAAACAACGGCGGTCTTTAAATTCTCTCAATTAAAAAAAAAGGAATGCTTCAATAAACAGGTGTTGCATGGGTGAATGGCGCGTAGGAAACTGTTACTCCAACAAGGTTAGGAATCACTCACTGTTCTATACTGTAACTTTTGGCTTGTGCCACAGGAAATGACTCACATGATTTGTTTGGCACCGTTTTCACACCTGATGGCTTTTAAACAAGCAATATGTGCAGTAATAACACAATTAACACCCAAAAAAATATGTGATGGACTGATGGTGCCAATGTAACATAGCTTTGGCAAAAAACAGCTGACTTTTTGCCGCATTATTTTCTACACATTTCAACATAGCATTAAGATACTGACATTCAAACATCCCCCCCAAAAAAATATTTTAAAAAATCGTTTAAAAAACAGCCAATTTTTGTCTCCATTGTAAAGTTAAACAAATACAGAAGGACAAAGTATTCCAAAAAAGTCAAATATTGTTCCTGTAACTCATATCTTCATTGTCATAAGCATTAAGGCAGTAAAAAACTATAGTTATTATATTCATTAGATTTGTTTTAATTAATTGGCCAACTAATCAGTTACCTAAATTTTATTTTGCCAATTATCAAACTTCCAATATCAATTGTATCCTGTGATGCCTTCACATGTGGGCAAGGTGAGACGCAGTCACCAATGGACTTTCAGCAGTCCAACACACAAACGCAAAAAAAATTCCAATTCCATTTTTTATCACTCACTAGGCTACGCCCTTAAAAGGCACACATTCAGTAAACACACGAATACTCAACTCAATTCAATACGACAGTGAGTACTACTAGTAATTACACTAGATCAAACCAGTTTAATTATAGAGTCCCTCATAGTTTTAAACAATAGAGTTCTATTTTTCCTTTTGGAGGGAAATATTTGAAGTTGAACATGTTTGAGAGGTGAAAATAAATCATAGGCCGTTCTGCATTCAAACATAATTATGAACATTTTACCACAAAATCAGACAAAATAAATATTATTACAATTAATGTATAATTACAATACAACAATAAAATTGCAAGAAACTATATTTTAGTATAATTTAAAAAAAAAAAAAGAGTTGAAAAGTGGAGAAGGTATAGCACTGGGGGAAATATGATCTCCTCTAGTGCTGTTCAACAGCAGCAACATCGCTGGAGCAATCTGTACATGTATTTAATTCACAGTTTGAGTCCACATGGGAAATTTCATGTAAGCTTCAGTGAGTACAAAGGGCACTTGAATTGTATGACATTAATATACATGGCATTATTAATTTTGACACTTTGTGGGCAAACGGACAAGTCGATAATGCCGTTTCGGGCTCACGGTTTACATAATCTAGGACATTTGTTATTTAGTTGCATTTTTTCATCCATGATTTAGACTCTGGAGTAAATAAAGTGTGTCTGAATGCAATCTGGATTAAAACCTTTATAATTGTGAGCATTTATCCATGAAAATCCACAGCTAAAATGTTTTAAGAGGATGTGAGTTTGTATTTAACACACACACACATATACGGGGGACATCTGTGCTTGAACGCTGACCAAAAAAAATTTAAAAAAAATTCACAGCGACTTCACTCACAATACAATTTTGTTGGAAGTGTGAGAATTTGTTTCAAGTTGATGGCAACAGCCTTCATTTTGAGTTGACTTTGATATCTGTCTGCGAAGAGTGAAATGTGTGGAGAAGTGTTGCGTTCAGGGCCTGCCATCTGTACCATCTCCAACTGCAAAGAACTCGAGATGCTCGCCACCGAAATAGAAAGGCAGCGGCCCGCAGGATTTTAAGCGGGTCATTGCTGACATCTATCGGCCGCACGGAGAATGACGGGCACCGTCACGGCAAAAAATGACTACTTTTGTCATTGCTGGACAATTGCACAATTAATCCCTTTAAAAACACATTTTGCCATTTGCTGTCGAATGGAAATGACATTACATGTGCTCAGGGTTTAGTTAGCAACCAATCATGGCTCGGTTTGTGAAAGTCACATGACCAAACCCAGAAAACAGATGACCCATCAAATTAGTTAATGAGTCAAGTCTCCCTTTAAATACCAAAAACTAAAAAATACATGTATATATATACACACACACATATACATATATATATATATATATATATATATATATATATATATATATATATGGTTTTCACCGGGTACTCCGGTTTCCTCCCACATTCCAAAGACATGCATGGCAGGTTAATTGAACACTCCAAATTGTCCATAGGTGTGATTGTGAGTATGGTTGTTCGTCTCTGTGTGCCCAGTGATTGGCTGGCAACCAGTTCAGGGTGTACCCCGCCTACTGCCCGAAGCCAGCTGGGATAGGCTCCAGCACCCCCGCGACCCTAGTGAGGAAAAGCGGTCAAGAAAATGGATGGATGGATATATATATATATATATATATATATATATATATATATATATATATATATATATATATATATACACACACACACACACACATATATATATATATACATCCACATGTATATATATATATATATATGTGTGTGTGTTTGTATATATATAAATATATATATTTTTTATATATATATTATTATTTTTATATATATATATATATATATATAAACACACACACACACATTTACTCGCTGCATTTGTGTGCAGTGAATGCATCATGGTGTTTACTGACCATAGCATCAGTGACAAATCTGGCTGCTATACATAAATCCCTCTCTGTCGCAAGCCGGAAAAGCTTAAGACATGCACGCCACCAGCAGATAAAAGCAGGCAGAATTGGTGGAAGAAAAGTAAATAAATAATAAATACATAAAAACATGAAAAAAAGCACTAATGCTTCCATAGAAACTGTCGCTTTAGACAACTCATCTGTCAGCTCATGAAGTGCACGTCTGTTGAGGAATTAGTCCAACTGACTCACTAAGTATGGTGAAAATGGGGGGAGGGGGGGGATATAAATAAAGAATATATAAAAATAAATCCACTGAAGACTTTGAATTTCCTTCAAAACACAAGATGATAAAAATGCTACGTTTTTATGTGTACAATATTAATATGTATTCATAAAGGTTAAATTGTACAAAAGTAAATGTTTTTAAAAAAAAAAACAGTTTTAATGGTTCAATACAACTGAATTCTACTTAGGCTCGGCAGTGAATCTTTCACTAGAGGGAGCCGCGTACTACATATGACACATACTAATGGTACACGTTCCACCACACTTTGATTCTCACTGGATTCACTTTACTACGACTCCAATTAAAGTGCAATTATTTTTTTCAGTTGATATTTACTGTAAAAAAAAAAAAAAAAAAGTTAAAAATACTACTCATGATTAAACCTTCCTTGTTTTTTTTTTTTATGTTAACGTGTGGCTGTGTAACCATGGATACCAGTTGGCACAGCTGGTTCACAGTCCACTAATGGCTTCTTTCGGGTCGGAGGGTTTTGCTTTCGCACGTGCACCCATCATAATCCGAACAGTGCAACTTGAGAAGATTTGGGGTTTGAACCACAATACATCATTTAAAAACAAATAAATAAATAAAGTGTGTTTTCCCCCACATTTGCATCCTTGCCTGAGTGCACCTGCAACGATGAAATGCAAAATAGGATACTTAAAAGCATCACTTGTGTGGTTCTAAAAGCGGTGGGAAGTCATCAAGTACAAATACTCAGGTACTGTTCTTTAGTAGAGCTGTCAAATGATTAAATTGTTTAATCAGATTAATCACACTTTAGAATTTTGATTAATCACATTTAATCGCTTAATTAAAAAGGCTTTTTTATCAACATTGTTTGAGTGCCAAATTTAAAGAGCACCTGTTATGTGTTAATTCTTTCGACATTTAATGTTCTTCAACATTTTTTGATCCACTGCACATTCTCATCCTGCTCTTTTACTAATCAGTTAATTACTTGCATAATTTAAAACTGCCCCAATAGTTTAACATAAACAAATATTGTGAATGTTATATGCAAACATATATTAAATGCTTTAATTGAATGCATGTAGTTATGTTTATTGCTCAAACACAACCGGTGCTACCTTTAATGTAGCCATCCACTGTCAAGATAAAGGATAAGCTGTGGTCAAAATTAATAGTGTGATTAATCTGTGTATATGATTAATGTGCAATTTTTTTGTGATTAATTAATTAGTTAACACTTTAACTTTGACAGCACTAAAAAAAAATAATTCTCTCTGACCCTCCATATCCGGGTCACCACCTCTTCCGGCTCCTTCTCTCAAGTAGGCGCTATGGAACTACGTACACTTAAACCAGCAGACATTGTATTAGCTTCTTCCCTCTTGCCATCAATTCCCTTAACAGTTGACTCAAAATTCCATACCTTGCAAATGTTTGCCAATTTTGCACATCTCTGTGTGACAGTATTACTCTATTGATTATTGTAGCTTCAGCCCAGTACTGTTTTTAATTTATTTTTTCTAATCTATGCCACCTCTGAGTTCCGATTAAACCACAATCACATTCTGGGATCATTCTTGCTAATTGTTACCTCATAATGTGACGCGTTGCTGTCTGGGAGTTGACAATAAGCACAAAAGGCGCCAACGCTTTCTTGTGAGAATGCATGCAAACAATGTCAAGTGAATTTGAGGTGTGAGAACTGCAGACAAATGGGATTGGGCTGTTGGGCTCGGAACAACAATGGCTTATGGAGGATGAGCGCGATTTGAGCTTGTGGGCCCTGCTGAGCAAGAGAAAGGCAAACCGAAGAAAGAGAAACAACAGCCCGTTTGATCCTGAGGGATGTGCGAATCCGACAATCCCTTTTGTGATGATAACATGAGTTTTATTTTTTGTTTTTTTTTGGAGTGTGCAAACTCATCCTCCGTCTATTGTATTCTAAACATTTGTGCGGGCATTGTAGTGCCTGTCGCTAATCTGGAAGCAAAATCTTTGGGCCCGACGTGGTTATGAGCAGCTGTCTGCGTTGTGGGAAGTGCCGCTAATCTGCCTTGGTATCTTTTAGCCCCCTCGTTTAGCTCTCTGATCCTCTCCCATTATGCCTCCCTCCTCATCCAAATGTGCCACCGAGCTTGGCACGCTGTGCCGGAATGCTGGACACCGGTAAAAAGAAGAAACAGCAACTCCATAAAAGTCACTATGCTGCAATTTGACCTCACACAAACCATACTGTTTTGTTTTTACAACTATAAACAGTTTTCAAGTGAGTGACATCGCTTTGTTGGTTGGCTTAGACTACGTGCAAATGTGTTTTCATTTTGTTTCAGTTTTTTGTGTGTTTGTTTGAAAGTGAATCCAATATTTTACACTTCATTCGAGTATTGGTATATTATATCTAGTATTAGCTCGCTTGCGAAACAAAGCAAAAAAAATCTGAAGCTCATCAGAAGCAAGGTTGTTGTAGTTTAGGGAAAATTAAGGGAAAAACAAACTCAACTTGAAAAAAAATTGTTATTGAAATAAAATAAAAATGTGTTTAAAAAGCAAAAACAAACTGAAACCACTTCTTAAGTTTACATAACTATATTTATAATGAAAGTATTTATTCCAATAGTGTATCCATAGCAACAGAAGAAGGGAGGTCATTTGTTTGAGCATTGTAGGTTACTTTACTTTTTTTACACAATAATCTGTTGTTGTTTTTTATCTTGCGTTCAACAAATATTCCATATAAACTCAACTAATGAAAAACAACACAAAGCATTTTCAAAAATAAAATAAAAACTAGTAAAAACAAACAAACTCGCTCTAAGACTAATAAAACTAACTGAATTTGAAAAACAAAAGGAAAAAAAAAAACTATAATAAATATTTCACAAAGCATGTTCAACAAACACCGAGACTAACCCTGAACAGTGAGTTCACATACACTAAGAAAGGAAACTCTGCGTTTTTGGTTCCAGGATAGATGATTTGAGGTAGTTATATCCAGTGGTGTAGTGGTCCCTGGAGAAGTGGGTATACTCAAAATGTTACATACTTTTTTTAATAATTTTTTTTTTGCTTCTAGAAAAACACCTTGTTTTAAAAACTGTGACATGTAAGAAAATGCCGTCATTTGTAATTATAATACAATAATAAAATTATCATGAATGAATTAGGAGCAGTTTGTGATGTAAAATGTATTTATTATGAGGCAAACATGAATAATATGTTATCTACTATAAAATTTAACTATATCATGTAAGTTAGTGCTAAGTACTAACAGTACAGTACTATAATACTTTAAGTTACTGTATACAGTAGGCTATACAATAACTTGGCTTAAGTTATTTAGACCTAAAAAATAAGGGGGGGAAAGCTTCATAGACACTGAGACAATCTCTGGTCTGGGCATTTATTACAGTTTCATTCATCAAATATTACAGTCTAGCATACAAGTCTTTGCAAACAGGCTTAATTATACAATTACTGAAACAATTACGCAGGTTCCCTACATTATCCTAATCCAGCTAGTTTAGGTCTAATTAGAGAACATAAGTTGCTAACGCTAGGATAACATTACATTTCATAACGCTAGCCTAGCCTAAACGCACAGTTTAACTACAATGTATTGGCGACAAAATCTTCCTCTGACTGTAGAGTACAGTCAGTTAAAATTGCTGCCAGTAGTTTAAAACAATGATTTATTTGGAAACGACTTTAAAACTTACCTGTGAATGATGTTTTCGTAGTATGTACAGTATGTTTGGATACATGCCGTTTCTCACTGGAAAGATGTTTATTTATTTCCGCCTTGCTCATTTACATTTACTGTCATTGCACAGGAGACGAGGTGACCTGTCAATCAACTAAAGTGGCATTGGCACCTCACGTGTTAGCAATAAAGTCTTCGGCATGACCCGCCCTACTCATTCGCTGATTGGTACATCAGTACTCATGTTTTTAATAAGGCAGTGAGTGCAGGCCAGCCAGTTAGATGCAGCGGAGGGTGGGTCATGGCCTAATGGTCAATGGTCTGCAAAAACTGTGCATCAAGGAGAATTCAGAAGTGGGTAGACGCAAAATTGGGGATTTAGAAGTGGGCAGACGCAAACTTGACTGAGTCCCTGGACTACACCACTTGTTATATCAACGTAGAGTAGTTTCACCTGGCATTGCCACTACACTAAAAAGACCACATCAACGGAGCCCCGATTTGTCGAGTTACCATGGCAACGGTTATAAGAAAAAAGCGGAGCGCAACACACAATATATGCTGTGATATGAGCGCATGACTATGGCGCCGGTAATGTTGCAAATGTAAGTATTCTGTCTTCTCTATTGTTTAGGAACTAGCTGTACAGATAGCTAACAGCTTCTCTAATAAAGACCAGGAAGCCTCTTGCTGTTTTGGCAATTTACTGGATGAAACTGTAAAATTGTAATAATATAAATTTGCATCATTTACTAAAATTAATGGATGGATGGATAGCTGCAAACCCTACAAAAAAACAGGATCATTTTTAGCCGTTAGCATAATGCTAGTTTACATGGACACTACCATGTAAATGCTATGCTAACTAGCGCCTAGTAACTTATGTCACATTAGAACTTAAAACACCATTTTAACATCCGATTCAATAACCTAGTGCAAGCCAACACTCCTGAAATTTATATATTTACAGACAGAAATTTCTGGAGCCAAAATCAAACACTATAGGCTTCAAGACTCTGGATTAGCTGTATAGCCGTGTAAGAGCATTGTCAAGGTACGATCTGTGACCCATGCACGATTTGTGACGTGCATGCGCAGAAGATCGACCATCTTGGATCGCTAACTACTGCAACCACATAGGTCAAAACACGTTCACACACGCAAAATGAAACAGACATTGCAAAAGGTACAGGACCGGTGCATGTTTGTTTTTGTTTATTTATTTATTTTTATTTAATCAAAGCAGCTAAGCATATCTTGTACGAATAGAAAAGATTTTGACACAAACTGTAAATATAGTTTGCTGTGAAAGTGGGTACGGTTTATTTTTATTGTCTTTAGAACAATGTGTGGCCATTATCATAACACGTTTGCAAATGTGTATTTTTTTTATTTACTTGCAGTTGACTTATATTTGTTTTGTGAGTTATTACTTTTTGGTTTTGCATTTATTTTATTTTTACAAGCTGAAGTGTTTTGTGTACTGTGCATGTCATGAGCGCAGAGAGAAGAGAGTTAAATAAGAAAGACGTGCTTGAATCCTGTCCTGCCATGTCTGGTTAATTTAGCAGGAAGACGCCAGAAAACATCAACTCAAAACTATTTGTAGCCCGCCTTTTACCCAGCCTCCGGAAACATCTTAGGGTTACAATAGCATAGGGGTTGAGACTGGGTGAGGGGTGGGTGTCATTTAAAACACACACACCGCAGACCTACTGTAAAGTATAACAATGCAGACTCACTGGAAATATAATGGGGTAAAAAGTAAAATGTTCATCTTTAAAACGTATAAGATCAAAAGTTACTTAGTTAGGTTCTTGATTAATTTTAAAGTGACTAAGACTTTTTTTCATGTATCATTTTACGAACGCAGGCATATGAAGGAATTTTGTTCTAGTGTTGTTGCCGTAGTTATCAATGGCCGACGTTCCTTCTGCGCATGCGCGTCACAGATCGTGCAGGGGTGGGTCACAGATAGCGCCTTGACAAGCATTGTTTGGAGTACAATGCACTATGGTAAGGGTAAAAAAACATACAAAGGCGCAAACACCACTTTCTCCACCAGAGGGCAGTACAGTAACGATGGATTGTGTATGTAGATGATGGACTGTGATGTGAAACAGTACCACTCAAAAAGATAACTGTCCGGAAATGCTAGCATATCTATGCGTGACCTGATAACAATCTCGCTACGAATATCTAATTCCCTACGCAACAAAGCGGCACCGTCATCAATAGGGTCAGTGTCAAAAGGACATGCCATGTTTGTGACAAAAAACGACTTTACGCTATAGACTATAGGCGTATTTACGCAAAAACTCACTGCAGCGGTATTTATGAATGAGGAAATGAAATGTCGTGTGTGGATGAAAGGAGGCGGGGACAGAGAAAACCTCGAAGTTCATTGTGAAAAACCTGCCACCGACCAAGTTTGATTCATGGACAATGTTGCTATAGTAACTGACCGAGAGCTTAAATTACCTCTTTTTATGAAACAGGCTAGAGTTCCCTCTTTTCCTCTGGTTTCAGTTACCTCTCTTTATGAAATGGAAGACGCAGAGTTTCCCACATTTCAGGGTTTCTTGACCCAGGGTTCTCACTAAACCTGCTTTGGGAAATACACCCCTTGTTAGCTGAGGCTAATCTTTGTATCTCACAAAACTCAATGCAGCTCTGCTTACCTTTTGGGCATTGACATGATAACAGGAGTGACATATCCGTAGGGAACCTGTGCTTGTGTTTCGGACTGTGGAGTCCAGCAGTTTGAAAGTGGTGCTGAATCTTCACCCACCCCTAGGCGCTAAACATTTTTAATCTAAATAGATTACTTGAGATTTATTTTGTAATTTGTAGGGCAAGACCGATATTAACTCTTTTTAAAAATTGGCAAAAATCATCTTTGTTTTTGTTTGTGTGTGTGAAAAAATATGGTATGAATGTAAAAATGTAAAAATGTAAAACTCCACAACATCACATAATTCAGATGTGATTCTGCCTTGTAAATTATAGCAGCAGTCGTGGATAATGCAGCATTGACCACGAGATAACAGTCCGGATCTACTAATGTGCAATTTTGACATCAAGACTATGTAGTGTAAATAGAACAGAATGGGCATGAGCCAAATCAACAGCAATTGTTGCATGTTATTCATGTGTGGACCACTAATGTGTGTCCTACTGTGCATAATGGCACTATTCATCAGGTTCAAGTAGTGCGCAGGATCCCTCTGCAATTAACACTGTGCTTTTTTTTTTTAGCTGCCATTAGGTTTGCATGTTGAGTAGTGGATACAGTAGAGGCACCATACACTATAACACGGGATATAGTGTACAAACTTGTTGAAGAAAGAATGAGTTTTTCGTGAGAACAAGTCAGCGAGAGAATACATTGAATTGTGTTAATTAATGTCTGCGTTATTTGTGCAGATGAGTGGAGGAGGGAGATAATTGAATTTTAGCCACCGAGCTGCAGTGTAAATGCACCCCTATGATTGTGTTCGCTTGGAGAAGACAAAAAGTAGGTCTTACATTGTTACTGGAAAATTATAAGACATTTTTGATTGGTATGTAATTGAACTGCCAGGACTGCACAATGCATTTTTCATGCACAGAGTACAATTTAGTGCAGTACTATAGGACATATTTTGGGGAAAAAACATCATGTTTTTTTATTATTATAATAATAATTTTTTATTATTTTTTATCATGTCTATAAGCAAAACAAGTAATAAACCATCCTATAGACTGCGTTTACCTCACAAGTCAAAATTGCGGGCTCACTCGGTCTCCCCATTGAAAAGCAAATCGGACTTGGATGGTTGTAATTTGATTTGTGAGGGAGGATTATTTTGATTTCAAAATGTAATGTAATGTCGCTTGACTACCTGCCAGGTTTGTATGATTGTCAGTAGTCACAGGTAAAAGCAATACAACACGTCGTTTGTTTCCACAGTGATTGTGGGAAATATTGAATTGATGGAATTTAACCGCCTTAAAATATTGTATTAAGCCCATGATGAAATTTTACCAGTTAATATACAAACTAAATTTATGAAAAGGGAAAGTGAGTACAAATTAAGAGGAACAGACATTTTCTCCAAACCTAAATATAGAACAAAACAAAAAGAAAGATGTATTTCAACTCAAAGTGTCAGTCTGTGGAACAATCTGGATTGTAAAACAAAATCTTCTCAGTCTATTTGTATTTTTTTTAACGTATAAAAGCACAATTACTGCAATATATTTATATATATATATATATATATATATATATATATATATATATATATATATATACATATATATATATATATTACAAGGACATGCTGTTGAATTATTTTGTAGTATTGTTACACTGAAAGCATCTTGCCCGCTAGCTGTCATTTATGTTGCGCTGTTGATTGTTATTGGAGTTGATCAGGGTCAGACAAAACAAGTTTTACTTCTTTCTGTCCCCTTTCATTTATTTTACTTAACTTTTAATTTGAATATTGCTTTATATTGTCTTTTTTCTTTTATAAATGAATGAAATAAATGATGATGATGAGGAGGAAATATGTTCGAAATTCTCCATACTTTAATTTGATTCGTCCAGCTTAATCATCAGCTGTAGACTTTTTATGATATGATATTTTGCCATATATAGGCTACCAGCCTACCATGTAATATTAAGTTACAAATACTCAGGGTATAATGGTAAAAATAAATATTTCTGAATAAATTCTTTACAATTAAAAAGTTACTAATTTGCTTTAGTTTTAGTATTACTCTAATAGCAGTTGTGTTAGTGTTTTTGCACCGGGCATCTTACATGCTAGCGTAGCTGCTATGCTAACTAAAAATAAAATTAAAACTTGGCTATTTAACAGAAAATAAAAACCTTGATAATGTTTTCCTCCTCATACGATGAGCAACAATGTTGTATTTGTTTGAGTGACACCATTACAGCTGACAATGTAAAAATGTGAAAATTAGAAGAGCGGACTTACCTCAAACCTACCGATTCTGAAGTTTTTTCTTCTTCTTTTTTTTAACTGTTCTTGTCGGTGAGTGGTGTCCAAAGTCAGTCTTCGAGGGCTGGAGTCCTGCAGGTTTCCCTTCTCCAACACACCATCAACAACAGTTGCATTGGAACAGGAAACATCCACAAACCTATAGTACTGCGGGCCTCAAGGTCGAGGACTGAGTCACCACTGCTATGGGTGGTTGATGTTTTAGTTACAGGTTTGCGTGAGAATGTATATGCTAGATGCTCGTGTGGCTGCTTAAACTTTAATATGTGTTCAGTTGGTTTCAACAATGTGCAACGTGATTTGCACACCTGACGTCCCATTGTTTCCATGTCTCTGCTGCTATCTTGCGGTGAATTGGAGTAAACCTTGGATGCAGAGCGGAGTTCGAAGCGTGCCTCAACGTCAGGTGGATCTAAACGTTTGACTCCAGCCTCACGGATTTTCGACCTCAAAGCGCCTTCTTTCAGTCTTTGTTGTAAAACCTAACCCTAACCCTACCACATAATGATTACAGCATGTTTTGAGCGCTGTATTAAACGACGAAAATTAAAAACTGACCGAAATCTAAATACTAACTTCAACCATTCAGGGATGCGCTATTTGCTGGGGACATGTAGTACTACACTGCTGCCTCTTCCTCAAACCGTTTAGTTAGCTCCGCCCCGGCTGACTGAGGGCTCGAGTGTTTGTAATTTTCGATGCTCCGTGTTTAAAAAAAATAATAATTTTTTAAATACATCATAAGACGGCGCATCATTAAATCAGCAAATTTTGCTGGAAAAAATGTTTAAACCAATTTGAAAAATCCATGTGAGCGGAGTCATACGTTTAAGGCCCAGACGTTGAGGCACACCTCGAACTGCACTCTGCATCCAGGGTTACTTACTCCAGGGTGAATTGAGGCGTTGCTCACATTTGCCCCTCACAAAATCTGGTAGATGGGGTCGCCTGGTGGAGAAATGGTGTAATTACACCAACATTTGCTAGACCGTCCGAGACGGCAGCTGTTAGCAAAATGTGTTATGCAAAGATATCAAACGAATGGTTTAAAAAAAAAAAAAAAAAGTGGGTATGAGATACATTTTATTTTTTTAGGCTTGTTACAGTATTTAAGGTCACATTCTGTTTCACTTCTTTCCACGTTTAATTACCTTAAAAAAAGAGAAAATTCAGATAAACAAACATATTACATTTGTTTACTGTACATTATAAACAATATACTACAATGGCCACAGAAAACATGGGGAAAACATAAGAAATCTGCCTTTGAGATGAGTGTTTGGCCAAAATGTGACAGTTACAGTCCGTTTTTACACAAGTTTCACATTTCAAAAGCTCATGTGCATGGATTTGTGATTTCACATTAAGTCTACTCTGCTACTCACTGGCATAAACGATGGACCTTTTCTCATTTCTGACAAGTAAGAGCAGACTGGTGAACTGTCACTTAAGCATCTATTTGTCAGATGTGGAAGATGAGCAGTGCAATGTGAACATCGGAAAGGAAAAAAATCCAGTCAAGTTAAAACCAACATGTGTTTACATTTTAGTTGCTCAGGAAGCCCTAAGTTACTTTCAAATGCTCCATTTGTTATTGCAACATGTGAAATTAAGGTCTGGAAAGACTTCAAATAGATGTTCTACTGATATATGAATAAAACAAAATATAAATAGCTAAATCACATCTCTGTATTGCATTTTGCAAAGGTCGCTTAATTATTTTCTAATCTAGTCTTCAGAAGCCTCAGAAGTGTTAGTGTGCATTATTTACAATGGAAAAGTTTAACTTTGGTGCCAGTTTGTTTACAATACGAGATTAACATTGCGTATTTCCTAAGGCCTCCTTGAAATGCTTTGTGTCTGTTGGTCCATGTCGTGCATCAATAGCAGCCATTTTATCTTATTCTACAGCATGTTTCGACCCCCTGAGCAGCACTTCACAGATGACGTCACGCTTGTCTCTGTCTACATGTAACGGCTGCTACAATGTGAAGCAGTTTTGGTCTTGTCTGAGTGCTCCCTTTTCAAAGAAAGCCAAGCAGCATGATGAACATGGAATGCTACACCAGTCACTTTGCTTTGCCAGGAGATTTAGCGGCCCCCAACTGTTTTGACCCTCACACACTTAAAATATGCCCCAAACAGAAGATGACGACATGGCTGTCCAAAAATAAGGGTTTCAAAAGAAAAGTCAGCGGACATTTGCAGTACTTCAATATTTTGCGACGCTCATTTCCTGGCCACATGACATAAAGCGCGTGCCGCTATAACCGAGTGACTCGGTTGCCTCTCTGTTTGGGGCTTTCCATGGTAGCCATTTTGTGGCGTCTCCAAGCAATCTGATTAATGTTTGGCTCCCCTTCCTTAACCAGTGTGCCTAAAATATGCAGATAGAAATGAAAGACCACTTCACATTTGAGCAGGTTGTTGAGTCAGTACATGTGCTACCTCTCCTGTTGAAGCCAACTTGCAGGTGGTAGCTATCGTGCCACCTCGTACCAGGCACTGAATAAAAAATAAAAGAAAGTCTTTCCACTGTGTGCCCCTAGCGGGCGCTCTACGCTCATCATAAGAGAGGCACTGAGTGAGGAGCGGAGGCCAGAGGAAGAGCAGGAGGAAGAAGAAAGGTGGGCTGGGCTGCCTTTTATTCTGGTAAGCTCAACACAGCCACCTCGGGTTTCATCTTGAAGTACTGCTTGAAGCGCAGCACTGCATATCTAGAAAGGGAAGAAAGAAAAAAAAGAGTCAGGTGTTTCAAAACAATGTCAAGTTGACAGTAAATAGTTCAGGGCAACTTACTCCAAGAAGTCAAAGTCAATGGTGGAGAATTTGGCCTGAATCAGAGCCCAGAGAGCCCAGAAGAAATGTGACGCCTGGGAGAAAAGAGCCAAAAGAACAAAGGATTAGGGATGGGCGATATGACCTTCAATGATTTTTTTCACTCCACTCTGATTTTGATCTTTTTTTCCCCTGATCTTCTTACAGAAAAAGCAAATGTCCATAACATTAGTGAACTTACATTTTGCTCTTTATTTTGTGTCCATTCTGTGATTTCACTCATTCAGCAAGCAACTTCTATAGAAATAATAAACACTGTGGGGGTCGGGGGGATAATTCCAGTGTCCTTTTTGTCAAAACGTGTACGTACATGTTATCCTCAATTAATTAAATGTTAATTGTTGGCTTGCTATCAAACTGCACGACTCTGCTGTCTTGTCACATGTGGAGTTGTGAAGCTGAGGCCAACCTGGATATAAAAAAAACCTCAACAACTAGGAAGCTGATCTGATACCATGTCAATAAATGACAACTTTGGTGACATTATGTCTTGTTTGGCAATTGTGAAAACCTTCCACCACGCTCCTTCCTTGTCATACGGAAACCAGCTCAAAGATTCCCTTAACAATGTTGTCCATTTTCGGAATAAAGGTCACCACAGCAACGGCAACTAACACCCGAAACACAAGGGAATCAAAGTCACCATAGCAACCGCAACAAACACCTGAAACACAATACATCCACTTGCCCATCCTCCATGTTGTCCTCTCTACAGGCCACTGCCACACATGTGACATTTACAACCGCACAAGTGGCGTGTCAAAATCACTATATTAAATAACATTTTCTGATGAAAGCATTCACCCTGAGTTACAAAGTTATTTGCCAAGCAAGTCCTAAAGTTGTCAACTTGCCTGCCTCGAATCCCCTACTTCTTCAAACTAGTCGCCCCAGAAATCACATCAAACAAGCTACTACATTCCTTTTTAGCCGTTCGTTAGCTAGTCTGTTAGTACCGGTACATAAAAAGCAATGGCCTGGCCATAATGGATCAAGCCAAGTGAACGCGGCAATAAAAGCACTTACCAGGGCAAATTGGTTGACTTGCACGTAAAGCGTCTCCACTTCTCCTTCGGTCACCTCGTTGTTCAGGCCTTTGTGCTCCTTGTAAGCTTCCAAGTACGAGCCAAGCCACTGCAGCTGAAAGGGCCGTGCTGGGTAGTGGCTATAATCCACTTCGTTCAAACCTGGACAGTATCAAGACATTACACTTGCAGTCTTCCTATTTTTAAGTGTGTTTTAATCATGATGTTATGATGGTGATACTTGGAAAGCAAAGACGTTTTCTCAGGTGGTACCAGGGTTACAATAGTTATGGATTTTTCATCATTATAACAATAACATTTTCCATGCAGCCCCTTTCGTCTAACATGTTAGTTTGGTGAATATAACTAAAACAAATACTTTTAATTTATTTTTATTACTTCTAGTTAGTGTTAATTTTGTCATTTCATTACACATGTATTTAATGGTGTATATATTTATTTAATTTTGGTACTTTTGGTCCTCCATAACATTCCAACAACAATGTTAATCCAACCGCTAACTAATGCTAGCTAACTTACTAGCTCATAGCATGGAGCCATACTAGCCAATTGTTCATATACTGAAATTGTGTGTCAAGTTGTTTTTTATAAAAAAGATGAGAAAACATTTGATGTGAAATAGTTTTAGACACGAAATGTTCAACATGATCTATATATAACATATACAGTGGTAAAATGATTGTCCTGACTAAAACTAGACTAAAACGTTGACAGTTTTTGTTGACTAAAACTAGACAAATAAAACGTATTTTTGGACTAAAATAAAGACTAAAATGCTAGATTTATAGTTGACTAAAAATGGACTAAATAAAAATGTGATGAGGTTGACTATGATAAAAACTAACAAGCATGATTGAAACTGGACTAAAACAGACTAAATTTAAAAATGGCGGATACAATTAACACTAGTTCAAGTATTAGTTTGTTTTGTTACTATATGGAGTGATTTTCGAGTGCATGATTAAAAAAAAAATATTGTATTGGCTACAATTCTCAAACAATTGTTTTGATTGCTCTTCTGTCTTTTACATTTTCATTTGATTTCATTAACAAGTATGCCCCCCCCTTCCATTTCATTAGATTAGGTTAAC